>NC_135819.1:20066315-20153815 GCF_964213995.1 Mustelus asterias
GGAGGAGGGAGAGAGAGAGATTGGAGGAGGGAGATGAGAGAGATTGGAGGAGAGAGAGAGATTGGAGGAGAGAGAGAGATTGGAGGAGAGAGAGAGATTGGAGGAGAGAGAGAGATTGGAGGAGAGAGAGAGATTGGAGGAGAGAGAGAGATTGGAGGAGAGAGAGAGATTGGAGGAGAGAGAGAGATTGGAGGAGAGAGAGAGATTGGAGGAGAGAGAGAGATTGGAGGAGAGAGAGAGATTGGAGGAGAGAGAGAGATTGGAGGAGAGAGAGAGATTGGAGGAGAGAGAGAGATTGGAGGAGAGAGAGAGAGATTGGAGGAGAGAGAGAGAGATTGGAGGAGAGAGAGAGAGATTGGAGGAGAGAGAGAGAGATTGGAGGAGAGAGAGAGAGGTTGGAGGAGAGAGAGAGAGATTGGAGGAGAGAGAGAGAGATTGGAGGAGAGAGAGAGATTAGAGGAGAGAGAGAGAGATTGGAGGAGAGAGAGAGAGATTGGAGGAGAGAGAGAGAGATTGGAAGAGAGAGAGAGAGATTGGAGGAGAGAGAGAGAGATTGGAGGAGAGAGAGAGAGAGATTGGAGGAGGGAGAGAGAGAGATTGGAGGAGGGAGTGAGAGAGATTGGAGGAGAGAGAGAGATTGGAGGAGAGAGAGAGATTGGAGGAGAGAGAGAGAGATTGGAGGAGAGAGAGAGAGATTGGAGGAGAGAGAGAGAGATTGGAGGAGAGAGAGAGATTGGAGGAGAGAGAGAGATTGGAGGAGAGAGAGAGATTGGAGGAGAGAGAGAGATTGGAGGAGAGAGAGAGATTGGAGGAGAGAGATTGGAGGAGAGAGAGAGATTGGAGGAGAGAGAGAGATTGGAGGAGAGAGAGAGATTGGAGGAGAGAGAGAGATTGGAGGAGAGAGAGAGATTGGAGGAGAGAGAGAGATTGGAGGAGAGAGAGAGATTGGAGGAGAGAGAGAGATTGGAGGAGAGAGAGAGATTGGAGGAGAGAGAGAGATTGGAGGAGAGAGAGCGAGATTGGAGGGGAGAGAGCGAGATTGGAGGGGAGAGAGAGAGAGGACGGATTGGAGGGGGGAAGAGAGAGAGAGAGAGAGAGAAAGTGAGACACAGGGATTGGAGGAGAGAGAGAGAGAGAGGGGGACTGAAGGGGGGGGTTGGGAATTGGAGGACAGTGAGTGACTGAGGAGTGACAGGGCGCTGTTTACGACGGTATCCAGCAATGAGTTACAGGCTCTCACAGCAGGTTCAGTACATCTGACCTCCGTTCCCTTCCCACCTCACACAATAGCTTCCTGATAACACTGACACCCAAAGTTTCTCTCTTCTATTTGACCTCAACTGTCTCAAAGAGTTTAACTTTGGAGAAAGGCAGCCAGGCTTAACCCACTGTCTCCAAGACTCGAGTTGGTTAATTAATGACCCTCTTTGCATGAAGATGGGTTTTAACACCAGATAGAAATACACAAGATGTCATACAGACAGCAGAGCACAATCCCAGTCTCACCTGACATTCCCACTACCCTGTGGATGATGACCCAGAGCAGAAACCGGAACAAATTCCTCCCCCTCTAATCTGGACACACAGAGACCCATTAACTGAGGCTGGTTAACCCAGGACAGACTTGGGTAATCCTGCCTCAGATGCTCTATTACACGGAAGGTGGGCTTGGGGTTCGGAGTGATGTTTCCTCTGCAGACTGGCCCCAGTCACTCTGCCCATTGATCTCAGCACAGCAGCAAGGATGCTGGGAGTTGAGCATCACAGCGGCACCGTGGTTGGCGCTGCTGCCTCACAGCTGGGTTCGATTCAAGCCTTGGGTCACTGTCTGTGTGGAGTCTGCAGTTCTCCCCGTGTCTGTGTGGGTTTCCTCCGGATGCTCCGGTTTCCTCCCAAAGTCGGAAAGACGTGCTGGCTAGGTGCATTGACCGTGCTAAATTCCCTCTTAGTGTACCCGAATAGGCGCCGGAGTTAATGTGACAATAAATAAATAAACAAACTTAACAACATTGAAATAGCTCCCTTGGAAAATGAGGCAGGCAGTGACGTAGTTCAGCTGTCAATGAATGCAGGGGAACAATCGGGAACCTTTCCGAAATGGATCCTGTTTTTGCAGGATCGCCCAGCCAGACAGTGGCTGTGACCTAAAGCAGTGAGAAGCTCCCTCAAAAACAACACAGAAAGCCTGGCCTGCCTTCAGAGAGTAAAGCTGCCGCAGTCACTTATCTTAGCCACATCATCTCTCAAGGCACTATCTTACCTGGGAGACACTGTGTCATTATCGTGAAGCCAATCCAGGAGCCCACCTGTGGACAGAGATCAGAGCTACATTACTCACCCAGTCAATCACACTGAAGGCTGTACCTTCACTGTATGCCCCATAAACCCATGTGCTAATAAGGTTAACCATTCTACAGGCTGGTACGATGATGGTTACGGACGTGCAGCCAGCAAATCCTTCCACCATTCAACAAGCGGAGGGGTTGAAGACCAAATGGATCAGATTTGGAAAGGCACTCAGAAGCAGTCCCTTAGTGGCTGGGCCTGTTCACATATTTCAGATAGAAATCTCACAACGCCAGGTTAAAGTCCAACAGGTTTATTTAGATTAAACCTGTTGGACTTCCACCCCAGTAAGAAGTCTCACAACACCAGATTAAGGTCCAACAGGTTTATTTAGTAGCACGAGCTTTCAGAGCGCTGCTCCTTCATCAGGTGAGTGGAGAGTTGGGTTCACAAACAGGACATATATAGACACAGACTCAATTGCAAGATACCTGATGAAGGGGCAGCGCTCCGAAAACTCGTGCTACCAAATAAACCTGTTGGACTTGAACCTGGTGTTGTGAGACTTGTTACTGTGCCCACCCCAGTCCAACGCTGGCATCTCCACATCACATCATGGGTGGCACAGTGGTTAGCACTGCTGCCTCACAGTGCCCAGGGACCCGGGTTCGATTCCCGGCTTGGGTCACTGCCTGTGTGGATATTACACATTCTCCCCCGTGTCTGCGTGGGTTTCCTCCGGGTGCTCCAGTTTCCTCCCACAGTCTGAAAGATGTGCGGGTTAGGTTGATTGGCTATGCTAAATGGCCCCCCTAGTGTCCTGGGATGTGTAGGATAGAGGGATTAGTGGGGTAAATGTGTGGGATAGTGGGGATAAGTCCTAGATGGGATTGTGGTCGGTACAGACTCAATGGGCCGAATTGCCTCCTTCTGCACTGTAGGGTTTCTATGATTCTATGATATTTCAGACGGTAGCTGTATTCCCAGGACTAAGGGGGAGAGAGAGAGATATTCGTACCCTGGAATTCCCCTCAGCTGGAGGCCAGCGCAGCCCAAAATCATATTAATTCCCAGGCAATCTTCCATTTCGAGCTCAGAGCCACATTATCCTCAGCTGGCAGCTGGGGACAGGTTCCAAATGAACGCGGGGATATTTTTAATTTTCCAAATTTAAAACAAAAGTTGGTTTCACATTGCAGTAACAGGAAATATTACATCAGTTCCCCATCAGTACAAACTGGGACATCTGTCAGCAAAAAAAAGAGGCTGCGAGGAATGTTTGGCTTTGCTGAGACATCGGGCTTAAATATTTCAGGGCGGCAACTTCAGCAACAAGCGATTTGACTGTGAGCAGCGCGCCCATGTCCGTGCATCTACACGCCCGGCACTGGACACCGGCTCCGACTGTCCACCTCTGCACACGGTTTGTACAACATATATGACTAAAGCCACCGGTATGGAGCCCCAGCCCCCAGACTTCGAGCAGCAGCAGCAAGTTCAACGCACAGGGACTTACCTCATATGTGTAGTTAGGACAGGACACCAAGAGGAAGAGCCAGGTAAAGGGATTTTTAGTTGGGAAAGGAATCCTGCGCGCTTTGGAGCCTGAAGGGAGAGAGAGAGGATACAATAAATTTCACTGTGCTCACAACATAATTTACCCAACTGGCCCTCCTCAGGGGTGGGGGTTGGGGGGGGGGGGGGGGGGAAGAGAGAGGGGTTGGGGGGGGGGGGGGCGGAGGGAGAGCAGAGGATGGAGCGTGGTGGAGGGGGGAGAAAGAGCAGAGAGAGGGAGAGGAGGGGAACGCAGGGGGCAGCTAGGTGGTTGCAGTAAATGATGTCCCCTCTTCAGTGACGACTTTCAATACCACGAGTCGGGAAATGCCACCCAGAGGGACCCCATATTTCAACATGATCTGAGGCAGCCCTCCCCACAGTGTGGAGAGATCCAGTACAACAACAACAACAACTGGGTCATTTTGGCTGAGATGTAAACCGAGATCCCGTCTTCCCACAAGCATGGATGTAACAAATCCCATGGAACTATTTCAAATAACAGCGGGGGGGGGGGGCTTGGTATTCTTCAACCAACATCAATAAGACAGATAACCCAGTCATTATCACATCGTGGCGTCTTGCTGTGCAGAACTGGTGGCTGGATTTCCTACATTACAGAGACTGGGCTGAGTAATTCATTGCCTGGAAGCTACTTTAGGACCCACTGAAAGGTCATTTCTAAATGCAAGTTTCTTTCTTACTAACGTGGGAGGGACCTTTCTGACTACAAACTCCCTCAATATCAGAAGTTGAGGAGGCGATGGAACTGCCTCAAAATAGCAACTGGTCAAATTATCTGAGGACACTCAAATAGCGAGGGCAGTAGAGAATGCAGCTTTATTAGCAAAATGGCACAGGGACATGATAGAGCACATTACGTGAATATAATTGCAATGGGTGTGGGTCTGTCATGAAGAGGGCAGATAAAATACAACAGACATGTACACCGAAAGGAACAGACCCAGAAACTGAGGCATGGGAGTGAACTGTATTCTTTGAAGCAATTTTTAAACTCCGTCAGAAAGATGGGTTATAAATCTGGAAGTCTGCAGCAGGGGGGCTGGCACGGTGGCACAGTGGTTAGCACTGCTGCCTCACAGCGACAGGGACCCAGGTTCAATTCCCGGCTCGGGTCGCTGTCTGTGCGGAGTCTGCACGTTCTCCCCGTGTCTGCGTGGGTTTCCTCCGGGTGCTCCGGTTTCCTCCCATAGTCCGAAAGACGTGCTGGTTAGGGTGCATTGACCCGAACAGGCGCCGGAGTGTGGCGACTAAGGGATTTTCACAGTAACTTCACTGTAGTTTTAACGTAAGCCTACTTGTGACACTAATAAACAAACTTAAATTTAAGTGGTACTGAGATTTCGGAATGCACAAAACAGATATCAGTGCACCGCAGCCAAACTCGAAACGTTAGCTCGATTCTCTCTCCAGCTGAGATTTTCCAGAGTTTTCTGTGTTTGTGTCAGTACACAGCACCTGGTCAGTGCATTTCAAGAGGGACCTGGGTCCACCGGAAATATAGAGAGGAGTGAAAAGATTCAAGGGGATGAGCTGTAGGGAGAGAATAGTGAAACTCAAAAATGGCAATGGGGGAATCTCAATAAAGCACAACATATTAAATTTATGTAGAAAGGGACATAAAACACACCACTATCTTTATTCACCAAGTATCTTCAGCCCAGGATATAAATGAGGACAAGGATGGAAGGTTTTTAAGGCATTAGAGGAATGTATTTTGGAGGAACTGGGGCAAACTTTCACCTATTCACATCCGTGACCTCTTATTTGACTGCCGGAGGATTGGAGGGAAAGAATTTAGGAAGTTAGAGAGCGTTGTGGGAAAAGTGGAGGACTGCTTGGCTCCGCTCCCACCACCCCCTGGCAGGGATTTAGGTTGCCGCTCTGACTGTGGATGGCACCTTCTACGGCAGTGGCAGAGGTGCCATTTGCCAGATGGCAAAATGGTTTGACATTTCGGAGGCGGGGGGTGATCTACAGGCAGCAGGAATGAATTTCGGAAGTGCTTAGCTAGCCTGCTTCACGCCATCGCCAGCTAGCAGTGGATCCAATATGGGAGGGGCGTGGGCTCAGGGGTGCAGTAGAGGGAGGTACTGGAGGCTTGGAGGATAGAGAGGCCGACAGCAACTGAACGACGGATCACTGACTCCACAACAACATTTAATAATAACAATTGCGCTGCTCAGTTACAACACATTTGTTACATGGTCATAAATCAAGCCACTAATATTTGTTTAAGAGCAATATACTTGTTGCCTCTAGATTATAGAAAGGGTAGAGAGGCAGGGGAGCAAGAAGAATTACTGGGACGATAGCAAAACAGAAAGGTTAGAACCATCAGGAAGAGGCTGTGGTTCTTTCTGCTGGAAAACTCTGAGCGATGACCTGGTAAGAGATCTTTAAAGTGTTTTGATAGGCAGGGAATATAGAGAAGATGCTTCCAGTCGGGAGTGGCTCAGAACCCTGGATCATAAATACATGCTAGGAATTTCAGGAAAAACATTCTTTATCCACAAGGGTTGGAATGTGGAACTCAAGTGGTGTAGTTGAATCAAATCAGCACAGATACATTTGAGGAGAGCCCATCAGGGAGAAAGAAATGGAAGCATTTACTGACAAGAGGAGATAGGTGGGTGGGAGGAGGTGTACACGGATTATAAACACCAAGACAGACCGACTGGGCTGAGTGGCTCGATTCTGTGCTGCAAGTTCTTTGTGCTTTAGCAATTTAAAAAACTAAGCTATTTTCTTCACCTTTCACAGTGGGAGATTAGAAAGAAGAGGCCAAACTGGCCTCCAGAATTCCAATGGGGTGAGCAGTCAAGGGGAAAGAGGATGAAATGGGGACAAACGGAACATACAGTTAGAGGCTCTGAAGGGAGTGATGCTGTGGGCTGGGTCAAGGGTGGAGAGCTAGAGAACAGGAGATACCTTGGCAAGGGGTTCAGCGCTCTGATTGGCTGCACTGTTTGATTGCAGCTCTGCAACGTAATCAGCACTTCTGTTGGACAAAACACAAGCACAGCCCAGTCGCTCTGACATAGACTGAAAAAAAAACCAAGAACTGAGTTGCTCCAACTTTTTGGGAGCGCTGAACACAATCGCAGCCGGCTGAACGGGAAGAAAAGGTGTCCCACATTCGGAAGTGGCTGTGAGCCTCATTTGCGCTGCAGCACCACTGCCCGTGGTCCTCACAAACCAAGGTGTACTGGCAGCACCGGCTGGGCAACCCACACAGGGACCTTCCTGGGTCGAGTGGGCCAAGGGGAAATCACTAGGCACCATGGGGAAGGGAGGGAATCACACCAAGTGAGGCAACTGCATGAAACACGAGGGGCGAGATTCTCCAGCCTCCCAGCCGTGTTTCCCGCCAGCGGGAGGTGGTGCGTTGTTAGCGAGTGGTCGGATTCTATGGTCCCACCACTGTCAATGGGAATTCCCAGAGATGTCACCCCCTTGGGGGGTGGAAGGAGGAGAGGATGTGCTAGCGGGACAAGAGAATCCTGCCGACGTGAATGGCCGGAGAATTCCAGCCCAGGCGTTTGAAAGAAACTGTTCAGTATTTTAACCAGTGTAAATTGAGCAAGACAACAACTGGTTCACAGAAAAGTCCAGGACAATTCATTTTGCTGCAAACTGTCCCTGCCAACGCTCAGGAGCTGGGACTGTGAAGCTGCCAGCGCCTAGAAGGTTACTCAAAGGCTCAAGTACGGCCTGTTCTTAATAGGCTGTCAACAGGCCACCTGTTCAAAAGCAAATAAACCGCCCGTCTGGATTGGTCAAATGCTGCAGAATTCTTGGCATTCGATTCCATGACACTCAACCGGACCAGGGATTAATTATAAACAAATTATCTTTAATTAGAGCAGGAGATGGAGTTACAAAGCTGCCAGAGATTAAAGTTGACATCAAATTCTGCACACGAATCTTTGCTTAGTACAGCAGTGCACTCTCTGCTGTTATTTCCCTGCTGCCTTCATTCCCCCTCAGAGCCACATACTAACCTCAGACAGAAAGACCACATACTCCAAATATAGGAGGTTACCGATGATGTCATTAAATGGTGGAGCAGGCTCCAGGGGCCGAATCACCTACTCCTTTTCCTATGTTCCTACATTTGTATTCTGCCTCCGCTCCTCAGATATCCACTCCCTACTCCCACCTCCCCTGAGCGGCAGTGTAGGGACTGCCCTGCAGTAACACCAATATGTACTCCTCCATCGAAACACACAAAACCCGACTCCATTTCAGGAATGTTAAAACCAGCCGACAATAGAGGCCAGTTTTCACAGAAATGTCACGGCTTAGGAGGCCATTTGGCCCACTGTGTCTGCACAAGTTCTCCAAATGAGCAACTCACCTGGTCCCATTCTCCAGCCTTCTCCCCATAATCTTGCACATTCTTCCTTTTCAAGTAACAGTTGGATTCCCCCGAATGCTTCAATTGAACCTGCCTCCACCACACACTTGGATAGTGCAATCCAGGCACTAACCACTTGCCGAGTGAAAAAGTTCTCCCTCATATCACTATCGCGTGTTTTTACTAATTTCTTTGAATCTGTGCCCTCACGTTCTCGATCCTGTCACGAGTGGAAACAGTTTCTCCCCATCTACTTTGTCCAGACAACTCACAATTTTGAGCATCTCTATCAAATCTCCTCTCAACCTTCTTTTCTCCAAGAAAATAGTCCTAACCTTTTCCAATTTGTCTTCATTACTGCAGTTCCTCATCCCATGAACCATTCTCGTGATTATTTTCTGCACTCTCTCCAGTGCTTTCACATCTTTTCTAAAGAACAACACCCAGAATTGGATGCAATACTCCAGCTGAGGCCAGATTAGTGTCTTATGCAAGTTCAACCTAACTTCCTTGCTCTTGGACGCTATGCCCCTATTAATAATATCCAGATACAGTATGCTTTATAAACTATGCTCTCAATCTGTCCGAATTATGCACATATCTACCCATGTACCTCTCCTGGGAGTCTTGGACTAAGGGAGAATGTCTAAAAATTAGGATCAGACCTTTTGGGAGTGAATAAAGGAAACATCTCTGCACATAAACGTAGGAGAAGTGTGGAACTCTCTTCCACTGGATCAAGTGTTCATCTTAAATTGGAGTGCGATAGACTTTTGTTAATCAAAGTGTATTAAGGAATATGTAGCAGAGGCAGATATATGGAGTTAGGTCACAGGTCAGCCATGTTCTCACTGGATGGCAGAAGGAACTGCAAGGGTTAAATGGCCTCCCCTTTTCAGGGTAAAGGACATGTGATTGCGCGCTTACTGCCCGGTCTTTCCATTTAGTGGTATGCTCTGATGGGTCACCGATCTTGACTGACTGACAGATCTGTCTCCAACTGCTTTGTATCCCATATTGCTGCATCTACAATCCTGGACTCTGGATTAATCATTGATGCAATTTTATCTTGAAAAACTTTCAGACAGAGCTCTGTCTTTCTTACAAAAAAAAAGGCAGGGGTTTAATTGCTGGCAGGTTAATTCTACCATTATTTACAGTATTACCTGCTCTAGTATTCCAATTGTCAATAAATCTACTCATTTTAGTTTGTCAGGGGGTCATCATCTATTGTGGGCCCAGTACAAAGAGGTGTAGGCTTCAATTTGGAGGAGACTATTTCAGTTGCGAGTGGAACGAGAAGGTCTCTGTTCCGATTAATCCTCTGCCCATCCTCTGCTGGGTACCACTCAAGAGTAGCAATTCAGCCTGCTAATTGCCCCCACACTGAATTCCCCCGAACCACATGAACCCACAACCCCCTTGGTGTGTGTGCGTGTGGGGGGTCAGAGGGCGGGGTGGTAAAGCTGCCATTTTAAAATTGAGAAAACGCGCTGAACTCTAGCTGGGAAAGCGCCACCGCAGACTCGATGTGTCGGCTAGCCTCCTTCCTGCACTGTATCAACGCAGAGGAGAAAACTCTTCAAATTTTGTTAAGTATATTTAATATTTTTACAAGTTTATTGCAAGTTTTCTTGGTTGTAACAGTGACAGAAGCAGATTTGTGATATCTAAGGGAGTTGAGGCTAACAGGGCTCAGGCAGCAGTTAAAGCCACAAATCAGATCAGCCACGAATATATTGAAGATTGGAGAAGGCTCGAGGGGGTTTACTGAAGTTGGCAGGTCTCCTTCTCTAAATACATTCGTGAGCCAGTTAGGAGTTGTACAGCATTGTGGACGCACAACCTTTCTATTCTTTAAAACCAAATTCAGTTCCCAAACCTGCCACAAGTGTGGATTATAAGGTCCTGCTTTCTGGAGACCAGTAACATCACAGTACCCACTTTAACTGCTACCTGGCTTGCCGGCACGTCACCTACGCAGTCTCACCTGGTGGCCGGAGGTTTCTCAGTGCTACATGAATCGAGAAGTTACCAATCTGGCAGAACTGCGGGAGAGGAAAACAAAGAGCAAGAGGTGTGATCAGCAAGAACTGACAGACTGAAGGCTGCTGAGAGCGAGGAGCTGGTTAAAATGCAAGTTTAAAGTTTATTTATTAGTCACAAGTAAGGCTTACATTAACACTGCAATGAAGTTACTGTGAAATTCCCCCTAGTCTGACGCCTGTTCGGGTCAATGCGCCCTAACCAGCATGTCTTTCGGACTGTGGGAGGAAACCGGAGCACCCAGGAGGAAACCCACGCAGACACGGGAAGAACGTACAGACTCCGCACAGACAGTCACCCAAGCCGGGAATCGAACCCGGGTGCCTGGCGCTGTGAGGCAGCAGTGCTAACCACTGTGCCATCGTGCCGCCCCAAGGGAACCAAATGACGGCTGAAGGACTTGCTAATAAAGGTTAGATGAAGTAGGAGGATGCTCGTGTGGAGTATAGGGTTTCCTCCGGGTGCTCCGGTTTCCACCCACAGTCCGAAAGATGTGCTGGTTAGGTGCATTGGCTTTGCTAAATTCTCCCTCGGTGTACCCGAACAGGCGCCGGAGTGTGGCGACCAGGGGATTTTCACAGTAACTTCATTGCAGCATTAACGTAAGCCTTACTTGTGACAATAATAAACTTTAAAACCTGGGCCTGCTTTGGTGCATTAATTTCTATGTAATTCTGGCTTTCCTACACCTCTGAGTAGTGGGAGTAGTTCAGAGACACAGCAGGCAAATGGTGTCCTGGAGCTCCCCCGACTGCCATTCAGGAATTTGCAGGATGTAGATGGGAGGTCAGTCCAGGCTCACTCTCCTTTACTCCAAAGTCAATGAAGGCATCTTCCATGTTGCAGGCATTCAGACCACGACACTGCAGCCTCCATTCTGTAAGCGTACCCTCCTCAGGAGCCTGAAAGAGCCTTTAAGCATTATTCCAAACCCAGTCACTCCAGATCAGAGGGAGAGGAATCAGTACGCTTTCACATAAATGCTCTGTGTACAGTAAGGATGTCTCCAAAACAGAATATTAATATCAGAGTTATAGCTACTTATTCTGGCAACTTCACTCAGAGAGACAGGGAAAAAGAGGTTAAAACAAAGGGCGAAGAGAATTTCAGCAAAACGCACAAAATCTGGTAATACAATGGATTAAAACTCCAGGGCAAAAACCACAGCACCATTACTCACAGCTTCTAGATATTAGAGAAAGGGAACTCACCAGGAATATAGCAAGAGCAATTTTCACTTGCTTATCTCCATAAGCTGAAAGAGAGAGAGGAAAGAAGGGAGTCAGATTATTATCCAGGAAGCCGGAGAGATCTTAAAACAGTCTCATCTCCAAGACCCACCCTAGTAAAGGTTATTATTGATTGGTAACCACCAGCTGACCTCAAACAACTGGAACCCAGGCTCTCCCCTGTCCAAGCAACTGGAACCATGGCCTCCACCTAGTCCACAAACAGCTGGGGCTGAGGTTCACACAAACATCTGGAGGCCACAGAAGTGCAGAGGCCTAAAGTTAACTCGGTTTGAGTGCCAAGGTGCTGCGAGGGGGCAACCGGTGTTAGTGATACTGACCTAAGGTTCCTTCGACTGCACCTTCAGTTCCACACTACTTAAACCTCGTATTGAGATGCCTGGAGGCTCAAGCCAGGGAAGGAGGAAGACATGAAGGTGTCAGGATTATCAGCTGTCACCCCAGCACACTCCTTGGACAGGTCAGGGACTGACACAAATCAGTCACTGCTATGACTACCTGAAAAGCAGTCAGGTGACCCACACTGACTGTTAAGAATGGTGGAGCTAAAAATGGATAATTCCGATGTTTGTAATCCTGGTTCTGTCGGTATAAAACACTATTACAAACTCCAGCAGCATACAGGTTGAACCTGCTTACAGACTTTAAAACTTTGTGGTTTCACCCAGAGTCCCTCAACTAATATAATGCATCACACCTGGAGATATGTACTCTTTCAACACACAGTTGGTCAACTGGAACTTGCATGACAGCGAACCCAATTTGCTCTTCACATACAGGGGGCTCAACGTAGCAGAATCAGACAAAAACCACTAAAAGCTTGGTCAAAGTAGATTACAAACGAGCGAGGGCTGCAGAATGAAGGGCGGCACGGTAGCACAGTGGTTAGCGCTGCTGCCTCACAGCGCCAGGGACCCGGGTTCAGTTCGTTTGTCACTCCGGTTTCCTCCCACACTCCAAAGATGTGCGGGTTAGGTTAATTGGCCATGCTAAATTGACCCTGGCGTCAGGGAGATTAGCAGCGTAAATATGTGGGGGTTACGGGAGTAGGGCCTGTCTGGGATTGTGGTTGGTGCAGATTCGATGGGCCGAATGGCTCCCTTCTGCGCTGTAAGGATTCTATGAAAATGTTCTAAGAAGAGCAGGTGAGTGTGTGAGCAAAGTGTTTAGGGAGGGAATACCAGACTTTGAGTCTAAATGGCTTAAAGCACAGTCGGTGAAAGGAGTGAGGGGATTCATAAGAGGCCAATGTTACACGACTGCAGGGTCGTATGACTGAATGAACATAATCCCTCCATCACACAAGTAATCACTCTTCATACAAGCTGAGTCAGTGAGTGTTAAGACTATTTGGCCAAGGAAGGCATCACAAACCAGCCTGATCTTGCTGCACTTACACACTGGACACTTAAAGCAGGGCAATATTTTGGAAAAGGAACCACAGGGTCGCCCTTCCTCAATGAGGGACACCTGCAGTTGCTGAGCTCCGATCAGTTATGCTCCTGAGGTACAGGGAAAACTGGCAAGGCCCAGGAATGTACTGGTGTTAACAGCTGCAGTCTGTGCACCTTGTCCAAGCTTTGGTCATTTGTCCCAGTATCTCCAAAAAGGTGCTCAATGTCAGTTTGATAATGCTCCCGTGATGCATTTTGGGATTTTATGTTGCCTTAAAGGCAATAAACAAGTGCAAATTAGTGATGGTGTTGCCTCCAGTAGGTTCATTCTATCCTCAGATCTGGATGATACTGGCATGGCCTTATTCGTTCATTAAGGTGGCGGATTTGCTGCAACCATTGCTGCCCCCAGGAAGGGACGCACAAAATATTGACCCAACTGCAATAAGATAATATATATCCAGTTAGGACACTATACAACTTGAGGGATTTGGAGGTTATGGAATTTACCTCCCCACCCAATATTGCTACCCTCGTCAATCTTGGTAGGGGAGCTGTGCGGGACTGGAGGTGCAATCAAAGAAACCTTAGGTCAGTTGTTACACTGCAACCACGGTAGGGTCAGTCAGTTGTTACAATGCAGCCACGGTAGTGTCAGTCAGTTGCTACACTGCAGCCACGGTAGTGTCAGTCAGTTGCTACACTGCAGCCACGGTAGGGTCAGTCAGTTGTTACAATGCAGCCACGGTAGGGTCAGTCAGTTGTTACAATGCAGCCACGGTAGTGTCAGTCAGTTGCTACACTGCAGCCACGGTAGTGTCAGTCAGTTGTTACAATGCAGCCACGGTAGTGTCAGTCAGTTGCTACACTGCAGCCACGGTAGTGTCAGTCAGTTGCTACACTGCAGCCACGGTAGGGTCAGTCAGTTGTTACAATGCAGCCACGGTAGGGTCAGTCAGTTGTTACAATGCAGCCACGGTAGGGTCAGTCAGTTGCTACACTGCAGCCACGGTAGGGTCAGTCAGTTGCTACACTGCAGCCACGGTAGTGTCAGTCAGTTGCTACACTGCAGCCACGGTAGTGTCAGTCAGTTGCTACAATGCAGCCACGGTAGGGTTGTTTAGGGGTGCAGAGCAAGGCAGAGGATGCCATGATCGATGTATCTCAGTATCACACCAGGGCATTTCATCACCCAGCAGCTGGGCCTTCCCTGCTACATCACAAGCACGTGTCAGGGCAGGGCGACTGGCACCTTGATTCATATTCGACTTACCAGGAGGTGTGTAGAGCGGGTGGTTGACGTGATATGCCAGCCACGCCGCGAATCCCCAGTAATAGGTGCAATTCTAAAAGAGGAAGGAAACCTCAAATTAAACAGGACTCGAAACAAGATTTGGAGATCAAAGTGACAGCAGCTCGAGCGAAGGCACAGATCAGTCTAACCAACAATGTCCAGAGCCACACAAACCCATTCCCAAAGCACAACAATCTCAAATCCACAACTGGATCGCCCACATCCACCCCTCCCCTCCCCACACCCACCCCTCCCCACATCCACCCCTCCCCTCCCCACCCCTCCCCACACCCACCCCTCCCCTCCCCACACCCACCCCACACCTCCCCTCCCCACACCCTCCCCACCCCACCCCTCCCCACACCACCCCTCCCCACACCCACCCCTCCCCTCCCCACACCCACCCCTCCCCTCCCCACACCCACCCCTCCCCTCCCCACACCCACCCCTCCCCACACCCACCCCTCCCCTCCCCACACCCACCCCTCCCCACACCCACCCCTCCCCTCCCCACACCCACACCTCCCCACACCCACCCCTCCCCACACCCACCCCTCCCCACCCCACACCCACCCTTCCCCACACCCACCCCACACCCACCCCTCCCCACACCCACCATCACATTCCCCCAACCCACACCACCACCCTTTCAAGATGTGTGGGTACAGCTGGCAGGTTTTCTCATGTCCAAGACGGACATTGTTCCTCTTTTCTCATGCCGACTAAAGAAACAATAGAGTGTTGTGCTCTTCTCTGCCATTCAATGGCTTCTACTAGAAGTTCCATGCTTGCGACTTGGTCACAATACCCTTCGCAGCATGTCTAAGCTTACACACAAAGAGTAGCTCACGGGGTTGGGTACTGGAGGCCGAGTGAGCTGGGATTCGGGGGTGGTTGGGAATGTATTTACAACCATTAGAAATGCCTAATGTTGCAATCATTAGAAAACAAACCTTTGAACCAGTTTGTCAGTAACTCGATTTCTCATTGAGCAGGTTGATGAGTAGTTTGAAGGCCTCCTGACATTCCTTTCAGGCTGACTGCATTACAGCACGTACACTGCAAGCAACATGATAGTATCTGGAGGATGTACCAAAGGAGGAAGATCAAATTCAGTGTAGACAAACATATCTGAACTGGTCACGGCCTTCCAATGCCAGAGGAATGCACCACCCATTTGTCACAGGCTTGCACTTTGCTTAAAGCTGTCACCTGCCACAAAAATGTTGCTTCTGTAGCTACTGCAATAGTGTAGTTCCTTCAGCCAAAGGTGTCAAATAATGAGGACAGGCTGCATGACGCAGGCCTGCATTCCCTTGAATACAGAAATCTCAGGAGTGATCTAATGGAGTTGCCGAAGATGACTAAAAAGGGTCTGATTGGGTAGAGAGAGAGGAACTATATCTGCTGGTTGTGGAGGCAGGAGGTTGGTAAGGAGTCCAGGACACAGGGACAGACCCTTAAAATTACAGCTGGGCGGCTAGACTAGGTGAGTCAGGGCTTATATCAGGAAGCATTGCACACAAACGTAGTGGAGATTTGGAACTCTTGCCCCAAAAGGCTGTTCGGACTAGAAGACAAATGAAAATTTCAAAACTGGATTGATGGATTCTTGTTGGGTAAGAGTTAAGGGCGACAGGGTGGTTAGCACTGCTGCCTCACAGCGCCAGGGACCTGGGTTCAATTCCAGCCTTGGGTGTCTGTGTGGAGTCTGCATGTTCTCCCCGTGTCTGTGTGGGTTTCCTCTGGGTACTCCAGTTTCTTCCCACAGTCCAAAGATTAGGTGAATTGGCCATGCTGAATTGCCCCTTAGTGTCAGGGGGATTACCAGTAGCAGACACATAGCACACCAAAACTTGGCAGATATGTAAACCTCTATGACTTTATAACCTATTCTTAAAAATAATTAATACACAATTGAGCTTGTTACAAAGCTAACCAACCCGTGTTTCCACTGCCCACACCATAAAATGGTTGGTGTGGGCAGGCAGGTGAGAATGGGGACTCTGACATTGCCCACCCATGATTCCTCCCAACCTGGCCTCCAAAACCCACCCCCTCCCAAAGCTGCCTGATCCCTCCTCTCCCCAAGAGACAGGGACTTTCCTGGCCCCAGGATCCATCAAAGCTCTTCATGGAACTGCTCACAATCCTATGATGAAACGGTCAGAGCTGCTGGTCTGTCAGACTGGCTGGCAGCTCTTGAGACTGGGTCTTCCTCCCACTGAGAGGCAGAAGTCCCACTCTCAGCCCACCAGCCTGTTTAGCCCTACAGTAGCGCATTTTGACTGCGGGGCAATGGGGTGGGCAAGGACGAGCAGTACACCATCATGAAATCCAGGCTCTGTTCGTTTAAACTGTCTTTATATTCAATTGCGATTAGGAGATCGAGGGGGCAATCTAATAGAGAAGTTTACAACAATCAAAGAATTTGATAGGATGAAGAGAAAACTACTTCCTTTCCTGGAAGGGTCTCGAACAAGGGAGCATAAAATTAAAATGAGATCTTGGCGATTTAAAGTTAAAGTTTATTAGTCAAAGTAAGGCTGCAATGAAGTTATGGTGAAATTCCCCTAGTCGCCACACTCCGGCGCCTGTTCGGGTCAATGCACCCTAACCAGCACATCTTTCAGACTGTGGGAGGAAACTGGGCACCCGAAGGAAACCCACACAGACACGGGGAGAATGTGCAAACTCTACACAGACAGTGACCCAAGCCGGGAATCGAACACAGATCCCTGGCAGATCAGGAAGTACTTCTTCACACAAAGGTCGTGTTTGGTGGAGCCGATTGGAGCTTTGAAGATTAGAAGGTTTTTGTTGGGACGGGTATCAAGGATTGAGAAAAAGTGGATCAAGCATAATTTAATTGAATGGAGGAGCCTCCGCCTCTCTGTACGGAGCTCAGTCTAGGGTAATATAGCTGTAGGGCTAGTCTACAACGGACCCAGGCAGATTAAAAATTCTAAACAGGTGAGCAAACTCAGAGGGTAAGCATCATAAGGAGGTCACTTTTTACCTTGAAGATGTTTCGGAATGGCATTGTGCCGTGGGAAAACCGGTGCACAAACAGAGTCTCCAGCAGCCTCTTGATGTAGTGGAAGGAGTGACAAATACAGGCAAGACTGCAGGAAAGAGAGAGAGAGAGAGATTCAGGTCAACTTGCATCACAATCTAGTTCAGCATTGTTTAGAATCCTGTTGGGTTACTGACTGTATTAAACAAACAGTTTGTAAAGTGCATTAATAAGGCTATCACTAAGGAGCATTCAACCCTTCAATTATCTTCGTGCAGTGTGCCATCCAGCTTTACAACATTCAAGCTCTTCCCACATTCCTCCTCCATCCTCAGTAATGCCCCGAAATAACTCCGAATCAAAACCCCTTTTATACACTGCAAGGAACATGGAGTCGGGTTGGGTAATAAATACAAACCTTGCCAATATTAGGCTGACATAGAATCACAGAATGATTACAGCACAGGAGGCCATTCAGCACATTGTGTCCATGACAGCTCTCTGCAAGAGCGATTGATCGAGTCTCATCCCAACCCCTGCCTTTCCCCCTTCGTGCTGCAGTGCTCTTTGTTTCAGGTGCTTATCAAATCCCTTTACGAAAGCCACACTTGAATCTACCTCTACCACTCTCTTAACCACTCACTGCATAGTTTCTTTTGCCAGTCAGATATTGAACACAGTAATAACGGATCCCTACACTGTTGGTGCCATCTTACAGAGCCAAGTTCATGAGGATGTAGAAGATCCAACAGTGCTATTTGCAGAGGAGCAGAGAGTTCTCCTGGTCTCCCCTTATCCGGCATTACCAAAGACACATCAGCCAATTGTACCCGGGATCGACCCCTGAGTCACCAGCCCATCACTATCAGATAATCCCACAGGAAAGCCAATAGTCTGCCAGGAGGCGTGAACCAGTATCGGTGGCACTGTACTACAAGGAGGAATCAGTGACTTTGGAAGAGAAACGATAGGGGCAGGATGGAGGCTGGAACTCTCCGGCCGTTTGCACCACGCTGCCGTAGCCAGTGAGAACTGAGAATCTGGTGTTCAGCCAAATCTCCATTCACTGCAGAATCCCAGCCGCGGACGAGGTCAGAGAATCCAACCTGTAAAAATGACCCAAATCAGGGTAAAACTATATACCAGCTCCAGAGTAAGCGCTCACTGTGTGGTTAGTTAAACACTTTTATAAAATCACTTCATTCTTCAGGTGTCGGTGTCAATAGCGAGGCCATATTTACTGTCCATCCCTGGTTACTCTCTCTGTCTCTCTCGAGGTGTGGGCCTTCTTCTCCAATCACTGCGGTCTACAAGAGTTTTCCACATTTAATTCCAAACAAATCATTTTGTCTCCAAGAGCCGAAAAACATTCAACTTACTGCACGACCGAGTGGGGACTCGAGGTGAAAGCATGTTTCGGGCCGTAGATAAATGGCAGCCGGAAATAGAAAAGCAGATAAATCAACAGAGGCCCAGCGTACTCTGTGAGAAACACCTGGGGAGAAATAACAAAACACGTCACACACTTATCTTGCACTTCGGGGGAAGAAAGGAAGGGGGCTGCTGCTCACTTCAATCAAGCTCCACACTCCTGAACTCTGGTCACTGGCTGGGAAAGTCACAGGAAGTGTGACGGGCAGGGGAAACAGCTAAAGGATCTTTTCGGGGAGGAGGAGAGTGGGGTGGCTGCTCTGGCTGCCTGCCACTCTTCAGTCATCTTGTCCTCATCCTTTGGCCCAAGAGACAGCACACGCCATTGTCCATCCACAACTGGTGAGCAACTGGAGTGTTCGATGGGCATCGAGATTATTTAGCTTGCTATGCTTATTTGATTTGGTGAACTTAGAGAGTTCATTTTGCTCCAAAAACAACTCTAGTCTGTAATTGCAGCAACTGCAAAGTATCATGCAAGTAGACTATGGTTCTTTTGTTCTTGCAGTTCAGACAGGGTAAACACATTCTGCTGTGAGAGCAGAGCAGTTAGTTAACAAACTGGTTGAATCTGGTTTCTCTAGCCCCAATTCAATTGGCTATAAATATAGCGTCCAATGTGATCTAGGGAACCAAGGATTATTAGAGTAGATGGGAATGTGGTACTCAAAAGACAAAAGGATTAGCCGTGGTCTTATTGAATGGTGGAGCAGACTCGAGCGGCCAAATGGCCTACTTCTGTTCCGATTTTGTATGTTTGCCTGCTTTCTTTATAGTTAAATTCCTTCAATTAGTCATGTTCCTTTGAAGAGGCATTCTTCTTCCCTGCTGCTGTCAGACTTTTAAATGGACCTGCCTTGCATTAAGTTGATCTTTCTCTACACCCTAATTATGACTATAACACTACATTCTGCACTCTCTCCGATGAATGGTGTGCTTTGTCTGTATAGCGCGCAAGAAACAATATTGTATGCTAATACATGTGACAATAATAAATCAAATCAGATCAAATCGTGTAAAGCACTGCCTACGTGCTTGCTTAAAACCAGCTACACCTTTAACTTTCTCCAGTCCTGAGGAAAGGTCATCAACCTGAAGCTCTGATTAACTCTGTTCCCCTCTGCACAGATGCTGCCTGATCTGCTGAGTATTTCCAGCATTCTTGGTTTGGAAAGCAATGCCTCATTCCTTTCTCACCAATTCAGATCCTCACTTGCAACAACAGTCAGTCATTCTAGTGCCAGCCCCGAAGCTCCAGAGAAAGGGTGGCACACAGAGCAAATAGTCCAAGGATTCTTGGTTCTGTTCAATTCACATACAAAATTAAATATGCACTTGAAACCGGAATCTTCTAAGTGATCCTGGGAACCAGCATAATATATGGTTGAGATCTCTGTTTACATCAACCATACGGTTAAATTCACATATTGTAAATTTTTCAGAGATTAATTTTAACAGTTGTGTGTGTAATCTATAATCATTTGGCATCACTGAGGCCGATTGTGCTTCTATCATGAAACATACATCCCGCTTCTGCCAGCTTGGCTCAGTTAGTAGCACTCGTGACTTGGAATCAGACAACTGTGGGTTTCGGACCCAATCCTGGAGTGGAACGTAACATAGAAATCATAGAAACCCTACAGTACAGAAAGAGGCCATTCGGCCCATCGAGTCTGCACCGACCATAATCCCACCCATATTCCTACATATTTACTCACTAATCCCTCTAACCTACGCATCTCAGGACACTAAGGGGCAATTTTAGCATGGCCAATCAACCTAACCCGCACATCTTTGGACTGTGGGAGGAAACCGGAGCACCCGGAGGAAACCCACGCAGACACGGGGAGAATGTGCAAACTCCACACAGACAGTGACCCAAGCCGGGAATCGAACCCAGGTCCCCGGAGTTGTGAAGCAACAGTGCTAACCACTGTGCTACCGTGCCGCCCGTAACCCAGGCAGACACCCCAGCGGGAGTCCAGCATTGTTGGCAAGGCCGGTGTACTTCGGTTTTAATTAGCAAGGTTCTCTCTCAAATTCAAGCTGCAATTTGCTTCGCCCAGAATAGCCCATTCAAAGACGATCCATCGAACATACAACGGAATCACAGAAGGAGGCCACTCAGCCCATTGAGTCCCTGCCAGCGTTTAGAAAGGCACTTGCAAATTTGGTCCCACTCCCCTGCTCTTTTCCCTGTAGCTCTGAGATTGTTTCCCTTTGCAACTGCCTATTCAGTTCCTTTTTGAAAGTTACTATTGAATCCACCCCCACCTGCAGAGAGATTGCTTGTTGTCCTTCAAAAGAACAGACCTGAATTTATACAGTGAGTCACCATGCCCCTCAGACAACACAATTGATGGGTTACTAAGGGGATAGAACAGTCAATTTTCACCCAAACATTACATGGTCAGCAGTTCACTGTGAATAGAAAAAAGTGCTAGCAATACTGCAGATCTTCCAAATTGATAGGTACGATGGGCATCCTACATGCACTCCAGTTAAAAAAGTCACCAGGATTGTAATTGTTAGTGTGTGGGGGGGGGGGGGGGGGGGGGGGGGGTGCAGTAACTCAGTACAGCAGAAGTTAAAAGACACAGATTTCAATTCATGAGGCAAGTCTGATTACAAATCTAACATCAAGCAACTTGCACAAGATGTCCACGCAAGAAGGGTAAGCTGTTGTGTCGTTCCGATCAGACATTTGAACCAAGGTCCCATCTCACTGCTTACATCAAAGATCCTACGATTCTATTCAAAGGACAGGAAGCTTCAAGTATCCTGAAGAACATTCTTCCCTCAACCAACACAAAACTAACTGAATATTTCTCTCTCGACTGGGTCATCACTTTTACCAGGAGTCTCTGGGATTTATTGGGTCTTTTGAAATATTGAGAATTCTAAGGAGCTGTTACAAACTCGAGGCTATGTCAATAATGCTGTCTCTGAGTCAGAAGGTTGAGGATCCAAGTCCAACGCCAAAAGACTTCAGCTCAAAATATAGACTAGCACTGCAGTTCCGAGGGAGTGCTGCATTGCTGGAGGTGCTACCTTTAGATGAAATGTTAAACTGAGGCTCCCCTCAGATGGGGGAGAAAGATCCCTCAACGCTATTTCAAGAAGAGCAAGCGAGTTCTCCTTGGTGTCCTGGCCAATATTTATCCCTCACTAACATGACCAGTACAGGCTACCTTTTTTTAAAAATTCATTCGTGGGACGCGGGGGTCGCTGGCTGGCCAGCATTTATTGCCCATCCCTAGTTGCCCTTGTTCAGAGGGCAGTTGAGAGTCAACCACATTGCTGTGGCTCTGGAGTCGCATGTAGGCCAGACTGGGTAAGGATGGCAGATTTCCTTCCCTAAAGGACATTAATGAACCTGATGGGTTTTTCCGACAATCGACAATGATTTCATGGTCATCAGTAGATTCTTAATTCCAGACATTTTTTATTGAATTCAAATTCCACCAGCTGGGGTAATGTTCCCCAGAACATTAGCCTGTTCATTGTCACAGTGCAGATTGTGGGAGCTTGCTGTGCATAAATTGGCTGCTGATTCCTACATTGTAAGAAGTGGCTATACTTCAAAAGTACCTCTTCACTGTTGGCAAAGTGGTTGGGGGCGCCGCAAAGGTGTTATATAAATGGAAATCTTTTTAAATCAAAGAATAAGGCACAAGGAGACCAAAAAATATGGCAACTATAAATTAAACACCTGCTCGGAGATCATATGTACATGACACAAAGGAACTATAAAGGCACCTTTGAAGTTTGAAAGGCAAATACCCCCCAAGTAAAATGCACAAGATCACAGAGCAAAAAGGATGAATTTATGATTGAAGCAGCGAGGTTGTTTAAAACTTACTGTAACCCATCCGATCTGAGCGCCGAGGTCTTTGAAGTACAGGGTGGCCGTGGTACCAACAGGGAGGTTCTGCAAGATTTCCTCATCCCTGAGTGACTTGCCCTCTGCAAAAACAGAGCAAAGAGAGAGATAGCTCACATTGACCCCACACTGAGGAAGGCAGTTCCCTCTCCATTCCCCACACACAATAGCTTGCAAGAATAGCATAACAGAAGGCTGTTCAGGCGCTGGTCCACTGTTCAGTTAGAGCCCAACTGATGTGTACCTTAACTCAAACTCACTTGCCTGTCTTTGCTCCATATCCCTTAACCCAAAGAAATATACCAATCCCAGTTTTGAAATTTTCAGTTAGCCCCAGCCTTAACAGCTAAATACAGGGGAGAGAGAGAAATCCAGATTTCCTCTACCCAGGGTGTGAAGAAGTGCTTCCCGGCATCAGCTCTGAACGGCCTAGCTCTAATTTTAAGGTTGCACTCCTTTGTTTTGAACTATAGAATCCCTATGGTGCAGAAAGAGACCATCCATCCATCGAGCCTACACCGACTCTCTGAAAGAGCAGCCAATGCAGGCTCTCCCCTCCACTCTAGGGGCGGCACGGTGGCACAGCGGTTAGCACTGCTGCTTCACAGCTCCAGGGACCTGGGTTCAATTCCCGGCTTGGGTCACTGTCTGTGTGGAGTTTGCACATTCTCCTCATGTCTGCGTGGGTTTCCTCCGGGAGCTCCGGTTTCCTCCCACAGTCCAAAGATGTGCGGGTTAGGTTGATTGGCCATGCTAAAATTGCCCCTTAGTGTCCTGGGATGCGTAGAGTAGAGGGATTAGTGGGTAAAATCTGTAGGGATATGGGGGTAGGGCCTGGGTGGGATTGTGGTCGGTGCAGACTCGATGGGCCGAATGGCCTCTTTCTGTACTGTAGGGTTTCTATGATTTCTATCCTCATGACCCCCGCACATCTACCATGGCTAATCCACCTCACCCACACATCTTTGGATGCCAAAGGGCAATTTAGCATTTCTAATCCACCTAACCTGCACACCTTGCAAGTGTGGGAGGAAACCGGAGCACCTGGAGGAAACCCACGCAGACACGGGGAGAATGAGGAAACGCAGTCATCCGAAGCCAGAACCGAATCCACATCCCTGGTGCTGTGAGGCAGTAGTGCTAACCACTGTGCCACCACATCTCACCCAGAGGAAACAGTTTCTCTCCATCTGCTCTATTAACTCCTCAATTGGATGACCTGTCTTAATCTTCTATATTGGTCGTTATAAATCGAACCCTTTTGGCCCCGGTGCCATTCTGGTGAATCTCCACTGTACCCCCTTCAGGAGGTGCTCCCAGGAGAACAAGAGCAGTACGGCACCACAGTGCGAGACTAATGGGCAATCACAGGGCGACAGGCACACGTTTCATGAGAGCGATTTTATTTTAGCCAGCTAGCTTGGTGAATGAAAGTTGGGGAAACCCATCAGGGTGGGCGCGAGTCTCCACACCAAGCTACTGATGTGCAGTTAGTTTGACAGATGTGTAGGAATCCCAGAAAGCTTTGGGGACAACCGAGCCCAAGGGTGAACAGGGTGTTATCGTCATTAGGTTGGCACCAAACAGAGTGCAAGTGCCACCTGAAGGTGAGATTGATTCATAACTTACTTGGATCCAGTCTGATGGACTGCCTGGCAGGATACCACTGTGCATCTGAAAGAGAAAACCAAGCCAAGTTTGTTAACACTTTTTTAAAAGTTTTATTTATAAGTGTCACAACTAGGCTTACATTAACACTGCAGTCAAGTTACTGTTAAAATCCCCCAGTCGCCACACTCCGGCGCCTGTTTGGGTACACGGAGGGAGAATTTAGCACGGCCAATGCACCCGAACCAGCACATCTTTCAGAGTGTGGGAGGAAACCGGAGCACCCGGAGGAAACCCACACAGACACGGGCGAATGTGCGGACTTCTCGCAGACTCTGACCCCAAGCTAGGAATCGAACCTGGGTCCTTAGCGCTGTGAGGCAGCAGTGCTGCCCGAGTATAGTTTCCCACCCTCCCTGCAGACAGGAACAATTTAAGATACTGAAAAACCATTATACTGTTCCCCACCACTTAAAACATTCATGCTTAAATGGGCAGACTCATAACAGCTGAAACAAGACAACCATTATCCGCTTGTACGGTTACTTCAAAGCACTGTAAGCAAAAACAGAAAATTCTGCAAAAACTCAGCAGGTCTGGCAGCATCGGTGGAGAGAGAAATGAAGTTAATGTTTTGAGTCCTTAGGACTATTCAGAGTATTGGAAATACTCAGTTCATCTCAGGAAGAAACAGTGAGTTCCAGGATCTCAAAGAACAAAGAAAATTGCAGCACAGGAACAGGCCCTTCGGCCCTCCAAGCCTGCACCGATCATGCTGCTCAACTGAACTAAAACCCCCTACCCTTCCAGGGACCTCTATTCCCATCCCATTCATGTACTTGTCAAGGTGCCCCTTAAAAGTCACTACCGTATCCGCTTCCACTACCTCCCCCGGCAGCGAGTTCCAGGCACTTTCTAGCTTGCTGCAGACTGGCTGGCTGTATTTATTATCCTTTCTATCAAAGCAAAAAAAAAACAAAATTGTTGAAACACAGAAGGCCATTCAGCCCATCGTGCCTGCACTGGCCCTCCAACTGAGCAATTCACCTAGTGCCAGTTCCCTACTTTCTCCCTGAAGCCCTGTGCATCCTTCCTCTTCCAAGTAAGAGTTTAATTGCTTTTTGAATGTTTCCGATTAAATCCGTCTCTACCATGCTCTCAGGCAGCGTGTTGCAGGCTTTAAACACTCGCTGCGTGAAAGTGTCTTTTCTCGTGTCACTTTTGCTGCTTCTGCCAAATGGTTTAAATCTGTGCCATCTCGTTTTCGATCCTTTCACGTTTTCGAGCCTTTCTACTCTGCCCCTGAAGGAGATGGGGGGGAAACAGTTGAGAGAGCAGACTGAAACGTAAGGATAACTGGCTGAACCCACATCTTATGCCAGGCAAGGCTCTGAACGATAAGGATTCCCCTAATTAAAGGCCCATTCAGCCAGAAAATCCTGGCTCTTTTGGGTGCTCTAGGTGTTTTATCCATTATAATGACTGTTAAAGATTGTATAAAAATCACTATGTACCTGCCCACAATATGTGGTATGGGGCCGTAAACAAACCACTGAATGGTTCAGTCACTTTAACACCTGGGGATGTATTCAGATAAAGACCACAGGGCCCCAAGATTTCATCCTAGGTCTCGCACAAATCCTCTGAACCAGTAGGGATGCTACAAGGGACCTTTCCGCCACACGCACCCCATCTCTAAAAGCAAAACGAGTTTGGCCAGTGTTCCCACTCCTGACGGCTATCCAAAGCTCCGCTGTCAAAAAATCATGTATTGAATATCAAGTGGTCAGCACTGGGCTTTCTGCTATGCCATCTAATGTCAAATAGCGGGAAAACAATCTCCGTTGCCGGTGAGTTCCCCCCGAGTGTAACTGAACCCCAAGAAAGAATCAAGGCCAGGAGCACAAGGGAAAAGAAAATACAGATTGCAATCCAACTGCGAAAGGTTAAATGAAGCTCTCAGGTTCACCAGTTAGGTAAAGACATCAATGCAGAGCTGGATCAGCCCGGGAACCCCACAGTAAAATATAAATACAACAGGGAGCTGAGATGATCAGAAAGTTGGAATACATCACATGAAGAGACACGTTCATCAGAAACTGGACTGGACTAGCCACATAAATACCATGGCTACCAGAGCAGGTCAGAGGCTGGGAATTCTACAGCAAGTAACTCACCTCCCCAGTCCCCAAATCCTAGCCACCATCTACAAGGCACAAGTCAGTCAGGAGTGTGATGGAACACTCTCCACCTGCCTGGATGAGTGCAGCTCCGACAACACTCAAGAAACTCGACACCATCCAGGGCAAAGCAGCGTGTTTGATCACTGCCCCATCCACCACCATAAACATTCACTGCCTCCACTGATGCACAGGAGCAGCTGTGTGTACCATCTGCAAGAGGCACTGCAGGAACTCACCAAGGCCCCTTAAGCTGTACCTTCCAAACTCATGATCATTACCACGTAGAAAGACATAGACAGTGGGCACTTGGGAACACCACCACCTGCAAGTTGCCCTCCAAGCCACACAACCTTGACTTGGAACAGCTGATCCTTCACTGTCACTGGGTTAAAATTCTGTAGCTCCCTCCCTAACTATGAATGTACCAACAGCACATGGACTCGTGGTTCAAGGCAGCTCATCACCACCTTCGCTGGCAATTAGGGATGGACAATAAATGCTGGCCTCGCCAGCGACACCCACATCCCATTAAATCATTTTAAAAATGGTTCCTGAAGGTGCTTATAGGAAAGACGGTCTTTATGGAAGGATCAGACTTCCTTTCTGTAATATTATGCTGATACAAACCCCTGCCCGCCCCCTTGTAATGGTTATAAAACAGCCCCTGCCACAATACATATGGTACGGATAGCTTTATTCAACTTTGTTCTTGTATTCTGAGTGTGTCTGGCACTGAGCATTGGTAACTGAAAGTTTGTTAGGTGCTGAACCAGCTAACCCCAGTGCTATTGCTGTCCTTTGACCCTTCACCCCTTAGCTTAGGGTGTCTGCTGCTCTCAATTGCCACCCAATATTAGCCAGACATTTGCCCATCTACACAAACGCCACCATTTAACATGACCAATGTGACGGACTGAGTCAGGGCACAACCACTAGTGGGCTTGGTGACACCGTCTCCAGAGGGATAGCTGGACTACACTCACCATTCAGGGTCATCCACGAAGGATCAATGGAATGTTGTACTGGGGGTGCTCAGCACTGGTTTGACTGTACCTTAGCGAATAGGAAAGAAACTGTACTGTCTCAAAACCCAGTGTCTGATGCTACTGACCGGTGCTTTTGTTTAAATATACAGGGCCACCGTGCAGCAATAGGAGTTTCATCAGGGTACCAGGATAAAGGGGCAGTTCACTGGCTTTCTGCGAGGTTTATTTAAAAATAAAATCACAGCTCCAATAGAACCCTGTCAAAAACCCAAACCAGAAAGAACTTTGTAAGGCTCAGGATGATTCCGCACCGGTTATCGAGCATCACCCCAGCTGCATACTCACGGTTCTTGTGGAACATAACCTTGATCTCTCCAATCGTGGCATGTGGCTCCACCTGTTTTTAAAAGAAATACATTTAGAGTTAAGGAAAAGCAAAATATCCATAACCAAATTCAGCTCCCATACTAACAGACACCCACGAGAGTCTGTGGTGTATTTGTTAAACTAATTTAAGCCCGGTGTTGCAGTTCAGATTTTTGAATGCTAGCTATTTAACCAAGGGGTGTATCACACCTGAGTGCATTCCTCAATGTCCACACTTGGGGGGTGCTGAATGAGACCAGGATCAAGAAGAGAGAAGAGCAGTTTTAAAATCAGCATCACGATGCCAACGAGATTAAGATAAGTCATCAGTCTTCATATCGGTGTGAATCGCACACCAGGGGAGTTTACTTTAGACATTGGCATTGGTGCAGGAACATAGTTGTAAGGAGAGAGGTGAAAAACAAACTCTGCTTGGGCCAGTATCGGCTCCCAAGCACTGAGCAAGCAACGCTGCAGCCTGCACCAATGAATGCTGAACCTACGAAATCAGACCAGCAACTTGGGAAAAGGGTCACGCAAGAGGAGAGGTACTGTGAAACAGTGAGCTGCCCGGTCTAAAAAGAAAATCACAAACTGAAACTGGCTAGGCTTGAAATAGTTATAACTAACGATGCCCCGGCCAATACTCACCCATAAAGCAACAGCTGAAACAAATGGTTTGGTTGCTGCTGTGGACAAACTGACTAGCACGCTTTCTACAACAGTGCCTGCCCTTCAAAAATCACTTCATTCCCTTCTTTTGCTTTGGTTGTCTGGAGGTGGTGAAAGGCGCTATAGAAATTCAAGCCTTTCAAAAGGGGAAGGCCACATTCTCCTTTAGCCACCTACAAGTTGGGGAAATGTCCAAGTTGGGGAAATGCACAAGTTGGGATGACTGACAGCATCAGTCTATTGGCAGCGAATGTTACAACAGCAGACAAGTGCCGCGGTGGAACAAAGCTAAGAAGGAGTTGTTGGCGGACTTCTCCAGAAGTTGACCTGCTGGCCCTAAAGTGGCTACTACACAGATAGGATTGGCCCCCTGCTCTGCCAGGAGCAGAGGAAGATAGACTGCACAGTTAACAACAGAAATGGCGACCAACGAAGAGAGGGCTGGTGTCACCAAGCGTATGATGGGTACGTGAGGGTTCGTAAGTTGCATCCATTTTCTGAGCCAAGGAGTATTCCATTTCAATCATATCAAAGCTGTTCTACATGAGGTGGGCGCTATGTCCTTCCTGGACAGAGGAGAGAAGACTCAATAACGAATGGTTCTGCATCAAACACAATTGAATTTTCCCAACCCACTCGTGTGTTCCAACAGAATTAGGACTGCTTGACTGTCTCTTTTCTAAGGCATGTTCTGGCCATGCCCACAGTTAGTCACCCACAGAGCCCTTGCTGCTTCAGGGATGCTGCTACCACTGACCGGCACTTAGTGAAAACCTGCAGGGCTGAGGTTAAATCTGAATTGTGATTTTCTTTGGACTTGCATCACTGGCCAGCTGCGAACGGAGCTGAAACCAGAACAAATCACTGATGAGGCTTGGGATCCTGCTATTCCCTATAGTTCACTCCCACACACCTTTGTGAACTAGGCCTGTTCCGGCAGCAACATCCATGTCACCGGGCGCACACACTACGGTAGTTTCTACATTGTCCACTCTATGGACCTGATGCCCTCTGCAATGGGCACCGGAGACCAAGGTCACTAGTTACAAGTGCCCGTCTGTCATCATGAGAAGTAACGACAGATACTCGGCTGGCAAGGTGAATGGAGGAACAACCTCCAAGAAGCACCGCAGAGAGCTGATGCCTGGATGGCATCCCTGGCAGGATGTTCCTCTCCGCTGTGGACCTCCACTACACTCGCACATGGCAAACAGATCACAGCGGCCACAAGGCAAAGCCACACGATCAATTATCGCACCCTCACCGAGACTCCTGGCTGACAGACTGGGCCACCTTTTGTCAGTTATGTGGTTCCACCACTACTAAACTGTACGTATCCCTATTCCCACTCAAAACAAGAAGTTTTAAATGCAGTTGCTGACACTTTAGTGCTGTGGGGGTGGAGCGTTTCAGTAATGTACTGGGGCAGAACGAGTAATAAAAGGAAAGCAGTGCAAATCTAGATTTTGTCATAGAATGATGCAGCACTGATAGAGGCCATTCTGTCCATCGTGCTCTTTTTGTTATCCAATTAGTTCCACCCAGCCTGCCCTTTCCCCATAGCCCACAATGATTTTCAACTATTTATCGGATTTCCTTTTGAGAGTTACCACTACATCTGCTGCTGCCGCCCTTTCAGGCAGCACGTCCCAGGACATCGCAATTCGCTGCATTAAAGAGGCTTCCTCGTGTCAACTCCGGCTATTTTACCCTGCCCCTTAAGTCTGTGCCCTCGGGGTTACCGACCCTCCTGCCACTGGCAACGGTTTACTTTCACTCGATCGTTCAACTGCTGTCCCTCAGTCGTGCTTTGAAACATAAGACTGTGCCAGGAATCAGTACGCCCCAAGACTAAATCCTGATGATAGAGGCCAGTCTGTCCATCATGCTCTTTTTGTTAGAGTTATCCAATTAGTTCCACCCAGCCTGCCCTTTCCCCATAGCCCACAATGGTTTTCAACTATTGGGACTGTGCCAGGAATCAGTTCGCCCCAAGACAAAATCCTGATGATGGGTGGTTGGTCATGGTGCGATTTGAGGTGATGAATAGAGAGCTAATTCCCGGTGTGCGGACTCCAGTACGAATGTTCCCATTGCGCTGACAGTGTTTTCAACAAGCCTGGTCACACAGGGCAAATAAACATACATTCCCACCAGTTAGCAGTTTGTTGACATGTAACTTATTACCTAGAATTGAGCCTACCTTGTCCAGGAAGGTGAGCTTCTGCTTGGTCCTCGCGTCCAGGATCTCCACCTCAAAGAAAACACACGCTTTTTTAGATTTCTTCTGTGATTTCATGGGGCGGCCGGGCAGAATCAGCCCGTTAGCCAACAGCATGTTTGGTTCTGGCAGCATCATGCTCGTACTCATAGTTACTCCAAACCGCTCCACTCTCTCCTCTCTGAAAGGCGATTTCAATTTAAAATCAAGTACAAAGGATAAAACTAATACAATTCTCCTCCGCGAGGTACAGGGAGCGGTGATAAAACCCAGTTATCTGCAGCTTCAAGACAGGGCAGCTCTAAAAAGGAGAGAGCCGGAGGGGAAGTAACCCGATAGCCCCGGAATGCGAGCTCCTGACAACTCCAACTAAATATAATCCAATTAAACAGCAGGAGAACATCTGGGACACTAAGGGTGAGCGGACTGGAGAAATGTACTCATCGGATTTTATTTGGGAAACAAACCAACTAATTGTGCAGCAGTCAGGACCGCCCGTGAGACCCCCCATGGCGCTTTATGCCATGGGGTAGCCCTCAGCATCCACTGAAAGGGGGTGACGCCTGCGTCGATAGAATGCAGTCCTCGCCAGGAGCTGAGGTGCTGGGCAAGTGCCAACCCATCCAAAACCCAAGAGGATTTTCACTCAGAACAGACATGGGCCATCAGAATATCCAAAAAAAAAAATCACAGGCTCTCACCCGACAGCAGCATGGAAACAGGCCATTCAGCCCCACTGGTTTGTGCTAGCATTTACGCTCTACATGAACCTTTCCCACAATCCCCCCCACCCATGCCTCACCAGCCTCTTTTCATTTTATCCGAATAAAAAGGCAAGTGTCTTGGTGCCTGGACTGATTTTCATCGCCTTTGGGGGTGGGGCGGGGAGTGGCGAGAGACAAATTTTCCATAACATTTTTTCCCCCTCAACAAGGTTTTGTTTCCTGTGGTTCCGTTCCCGCCTCTCCCAGTGATTTACATGGCTGCAGGGGGTCCTGGTATGTTGACAGGATCATCTGTGATGTCTGCTCTGTTGAATGGTCAGCTGACACTCAACAGTCCAGGATCACAAGTGGAGAGTTTTGCACGCCAATGGCTATTGAAGAATGTGCAGGTCATACAGAACCTGGCGCGGGGACAAAATGGTGAAGAAATAATGAAATCGATCAGAGCTCAGCCAGCACAATGTGACAGATATCATCAGAATCAAACACCTCCATTTCAATTACTAAAGGTGAAATGTTCTTCCTTCAAATGCACTTTTTAAAATTCATTCGTGGGACCTGGGCATCGCTGGCTGGGCCAGCATTTATTGCCCATCCCTAGTTACCCGAGGGCAGTTGAGAGTCAACCATATTGCTGTGGCTCTGGAGTCACATGTAGGCCAGATCGGGTAAGGATGGCAGATTCCCTTCCCGAAAGGACATTAGTGAACCAGATGGGTTTTTATGACAATCGACAATGGTTTCATGGTCATCAGTAGAACCTTAATTCCAGATTTTTTTTTATTGAATTCAAATTCCACCATCTGCTGTGGTGGGATTCAAACTGGGTGCCCAGGACATTAGCTGAGTTTCTGGATTAATAGTCTAGCGATAATACCACTCGGCCATCACATCCCCTACTCCACTTTCACCCAATCATAAATAACCATATCCCAGAAAAGTGCCCTTCAGCCTCCTAACGCTTCATCACCACAGCACTGCTGTGACCACAGCAACCTCCCTATACACCAATCCTGCAATGTACTAACACATCTCAACGTGCTTCACAAGAGTGTTATCAAACAAGATTTGACACGGAGCCACATCCAAAAGCTTCGTCAAAGCTAGGTTTTAATGCAGCATCTTCAAGGAATGAGAGGTAGAAGGGCAGATAGGCATTCTGGAGCTTAGGGCCTTGGCAGCTGAACACGGCTGCCAGTTGCGCAGTGATTAAAACTGGGAATGCGCAATAGGAACGCAAAGATCTTAGTATTTCAGGGTTAGACAAGGTTACAGAGTTGTGGCGGGAGGGCAGGATAAAGCCATCCATATAGAGCATTAATAATTCAACTGTGGAGCAGAGACAGAATCTTTCGACACAGAGCTACAGAGGACTGAAAAATAAAGCATCCATTTAACTTTCTTTATCTGCATTCTAACTGCGGTGTCAGAAAGAGTTCAGAGTAACAGATTTAGAGAGCAATCATTTGAATCATCAAATCTTTTGTGGTAGACAAGACTCTTGTGGCAACTTTCACCTCTTCTGGACTGTCCTTCCCCAGTTCATGAACAGTTGTGCGCATGCGTGTACCCAGTATTTAACTGTGCTGATATATCTTGCCCATTGACTTGTTGAGTGTGAATTTCATGGTCTTGAAGCTTCGTAGAGGGCTATTCTTGACACTGTTGACTCATATCCTGACTCGCAACCAGAAATGTGTTTGCGTCAACAACTGTGGACTTCTAGAACTAGAGGGAAAATGCTTTTTAGAATTTCAATGTTGGCCCAGGGCTCTCAAAAGATAAAAAGGACCCCCTCACTGGACATAGATACTTAAGTCGAGCCCCGATATGGCGGTTTCTGTGGCAGAGCTTTGCAGCCGAGACCCTGAGAAAGTAAACTGAGTGTTGCATTAATGCGCAAATACTAGCACCTTCATTTGCAGCTGTTAAAACTGAGCTCGGAGCTTAGCCCGTGTCAGTCATATTAATAGTAACCTCAGTCAGGACAAACACAGTGAGCAGTGCACAAAGGGAATAACAACCGTCACACACCCGTCCTTCAGAGAGCGTGGAGCAGAAATGGACTTTACCTGGAACCCTGGCTTCATATCTTTTGACAAACAGTAAGCTATCCAGCGCTTTACTTTATCAGCTAGAACAGATAGTGCTTTTTTAAAATGTTGAAGGGGAAATTTTAAGAGCGGTATGTCACAGTGTAGCTGGGTCCCACAAGTAAAGTTTTGACAGCACAGCTCTCTGTATTTGTAACGTTTAGCCCCCGTGTCTGAATAATTTGGATCAGGGCTGGCGATGGGGTAGGTTAAGAATAACCAGAGAGACGCTCTGAGAACAGTCACCTTTGAGACAGAATGTCACCCAGTTTTCCGCAGTGAGTCACAACACAGCAAACTCCGACACTTGGGCTACACGCAAGGCAATTGGTGATTTATATGGCAGCCTGTGGGAGAGGCAGTGTGAAGGTGAAAGAGGAGAAAGAACAATATCAGCTTTCATTAGGTGCGACTGATATTCTGCACTAACTTCCTCTGACAGAAACTGTTGAGGTTAAAGCGGCTGCCACTGGGCTATTTTCACTCCCGTCCTGTTTGCCTTCCCACAACAAGGCGGTCAGAGGCACTCAGAACAAGTCTCCTGAGCAGGTGAAGCACTTAAACAGAACACTTAGTGTTTTACCAAAATGAAGATGGTCTAAAGTATTTCCAGCTACTTAAACCTGGGCAGTCTCGGTTGGGGAAAGACACGAGGCAGCTGTATATAAGTGTTCTTACGCTGCCTACCGCTGAGCGAGTTACAGAAGTGCTGGAAGAGCAGTCAAGCAAGTAACTTATCCCACAAAACGTGGACAGTCTGAAGCAACAACTGGAAACCTTAGGAAGCTGACACATTCGGGAGGAGCAGGTGATTTTGTATATTCGGTGCCCAAAGCTCAACACCACTCAGACTTTCCTTGCATCATGTTTGGGTCTGTTGAGTAATTTCTTTCATTTGTGTGTTCATGAGATGTGAATGTCCATCCCTGGTTGCCCTCAAGGTGGTGGTGGTGAGCTGCCTTTCTCGAACCACTGCAGTCCATGTGCTGTAGGTACACCCACAGCGCTGTTAGGAGGGAGTTCCAGGATTTTGACCCAAAGACAGTGAAGGATATATTTCCGAGTCGAGATGGTGAGTGACTCGGAGGGAAACCTCCAGGTTGGGTGGTGTTCCCATGTGCCTGCTGCTCTTGTCCTTCTAGATGGTAGAGATCGTGGGTTTGGAAGGTGTGGTCAAAGGAGCATTGGCGAGTTGCCTTGATGAGTTCTGCAGTATATCTTGTAGATGGTACACTGCTGCCACTGTACGTCAGTGGTAGAGGAGTGAATGTTAAGTTGGTGAATGTGGTGCCAATCATGTGGGCCCCTTGGTCCTGGATGCCACCCCCACCTCCGGCCACTTTTGCAAATAGGGTCAGGACTTCTCTTTTGGTGTTGTACCTTTGTGGTGCCAATCTCTCATGGTTCAATTCCGAATCATCACTTAGTGAGTGCTCTTGCCCGAGTCAGCTGATCATGGATTTAAGCTCCACTTCAGAGCTCGGGCACATATAATCTAGACTGACAGTCCCAGTGGAGCACTGCGCTGTCAGAGGTGAGTGTAGTCACTACTGTAGTGTAGGAAATGCAGCAATCAACTCATGCAGAGCAAGATCCCACACAGCAAATAGATAAACAAGCAGGAGTTTCAGTGATGCTCACTAAAACTGGGGGTTAAACATTAGCCAAGACACCAGGAAAAACCTTTCTTCAAGAAGGCAGACAGGGCCTTGCTCTTCCTAAAGACGGTAACATTGACAGTGCAGTGCTGCCATGGTACCTCACTGGAGTGAAGTTAACGGTTTGTGCTTAAGAGCGACTTGATCCATCAGCTTCTGACTCAGAGACCAGAATGCCACCCATAGCACCCCAGCTGGCATCTGACAAATACCAGGATTCCTCAATAAGCCTCTGCTTAAAAGCCGTCGTTCTCAGAGTTTATCACAGCATATCCCAAGACAGCGAATGCCTGAAGCAGTGCCAGTGTATATTTAGCATGCTGCAGCAACGTGGTGTTTGATGTAGATGAACGCAGGATATCAGGTTTATATCTTTGCAGAGACGGGGCAGAGTTCAATTTACAGACTTATTTCTGCCAATTTCAAAGAATTTTTCCATTTAGTCGACCCGAGCAGCACAAAGCACTGTTTCTCATCACACCCGATGGACTAGTAAACACAGCACACATGGACTGCAGTGGTTCAAGAAAGGCAGCTCACCACCACCACCTCGAGGGCAACTAGGGATAGACATTCACATCCCATGAACACGCAAATGAAAAAAATTACTCAACAACAGACCCAAACATGATGCAAGGAAAGTCTGAGCGGTGTTGAGCTTTGGTCAGTGAGGGGGGACCTTGGGTTGAGTGAGTTTATTGGCAATTTGGTTCAAAGTGGGAATTCAACTAATAAATCTTTTTCAAACTCAATTTTAGAGTAAAAGTCAGATTCTGAGCTAGAACGAACAGGTGTTTAGCAAGTTAAATAGCCTAGTTAGCTGCCTTAGTGGCAATTAGCTGTCAATCATCCGAGGAAAGCTCTTGCCTGAACAGGTAGGTATTGATTACTGTAGCATGAAGCTAAGCTAGAGAGAGTGACTCTGATGTGGAGATGCCGGCGTTGGACTGGGGTGGGCATGGTAAGAAGTCTCACAACACCAGGTTAAAGTCCAACAGGTTTATTTGGAAGCGCGAGCTTTCGGAGCCCTGCTCCTTCCTCACTCAGCTGATGAAGGAGCAGCACTCCGAAAGCTCGCAATTCAGTATATTTGGGAATTTGGTTCAAAGTGAGAATTTGGAGCCAAAAGGAAAAGAGAATCTTCAGGTTTACTGTAAGAAGTGTGACTTACAATAAGAGTGTTAGGAGTTGGGTAATTAAGGGGAGGAAGGATAAGAGATGCTCTTTTTTTTCCTAACTTCCTCAGCCTTCAGGAAGTGGTCTTATTCTGCCACTGGAGAAGAAGCTAGTTATTTGGTGAGCATCTGCTAAGTGACTATGGTAGTCTATTCTGAAAGTTCAAAATAGTCTAACAACTGGTGACAAGGTTAATAAAGTAAAATATATCACTGAATAAAATAATTAAATAGTTCATTGTAACACATTAAGGAAGGCAGGACAGAGGATGTGTCACACCTGCAGTATGTGGGAGCCGGACAGGGGATGTGTCACAGCTGCACTATGTGGGTGCTCCTGGGTGTCAGTTTGATCCAGGGCAAATACGTCTGCAGCACGTGTTTGAAGTTCAAGCAGCTTTGGCTCAGAGTTTATGAGCTGGAGGCTGAACTACAGACACTGCAATGCATCAGGGAGGGGGTAGTTACCTGGATTCTTTGTACCAGGAGGCAGTCACACCTCTTAGGACAGCGTCTTCTGATTTGGTCAGGGGTCAGAGACCGGAGAGTGTGAACCGGAGAGTGTGACTACAAGTGAGGCAGGTAAGGGGGTTCAGAGGGCAGGAGCACAGGAGCCTCAGCCTTTGCAATTGTCCAATGGGTTTGAGGTATTTTCAGGTTGTTTGGATAAGATCAGGGGCGGTAGGGTGGATGAACTAACTGACTATGGCAACGTGGTCCAGGAAGCCATTTAAGTGGGGGAGCAAAAAGGAATGTGGCGATAGTAGGGGATAGTATAGTCAGAGGTATTGACACCATTCTCTGCAGCAAAGAGCGCGAGACAGCTATTTTGCCTGCCCGGTGCCAGGGTTTGGGACACTGCAGCTGGAGAGGAACTAGAAGTGGGAGGGGGAGGACCCAGTTCTCATACTCCACATAGGTACCAACATAGGCAGGACAAAGAAGGAGGTACTGCACAGTCAGTACGAGGAGCTTGGCACCAAATTAAGAAGCAGAACCGCAAAGGTCATTATCTCTGGACTATTACCTGAGCCATATGCTGATTGGCAGAGGACAAATCAGATTAAAGAGATGAATATATATGATAATATAGGGCGGCACGGTAGCACCGTGGTTAGCGCTGCTGCATCACAGCGCCAGAGACCTGGGTTCGATTCCCAGCTTGGGTCACTGTCTGTGCATGTTCTCCCCATGTCTGCATGCATTTCCTCCGGGTGCTCCGGTTTCCTCCCACAGTCTAAAAGGCATGCTGGTTAGGTGCATTGACCCGAACAGGTGCTGGAGTGTGGTGACGAGGGGAATTTCACAATAACTTCATTGCAGTGTTAATATAAGCCTTACTTTTGACTAATAAATAAGCTTTAAAACATCTGGGACAAGGCGTGTGTGATACCATCACTGTTATGAATGGGGCAATGTGAGAACGTCTCCAAACCCAGCCAGCAGGAGACGTCCTGTTATAAAGTATGACAACCTAGCTCCATCATTTCGGTGAGGCACCAGGTAGGAGTGGACTGCTCTCATATACGTGCAGGTTCTGGCAAAAGATAGAAGTTACACACAGGGTCACGTCTCCTTCTGCCCCACTCTCCCCAGTCCTCATTATGTCCAGAGTACAGAGATCACAATACAGGAGCTGTATAGTACGAAGTACAAAGTTCTCTGTATAGGCTAGATATGCAGTCAGGGCAAAGTTGCAATTCACAATGGTGAACGGAAGGTGGCTTTTAAATTTGCTTAACATTAATCAGTCTAAAACAAGGAATCCGGACCTTTTCAGCAGAGAGGCACTGGTGGTCTTTATGAAGGAGTTTTCAGTGTCAGTAAAGGTTTTATGGGAGTAAGTCAACTGCCCCACCCAGTGGCAAAGTACTGTAAAGACAGGAATGAGAAGCATAGCTAAATTACCGATGGATGGATGATACCCAGTGCGCAACACAGCTCGGCTGTTATGTCCTTACAGTCTCTTATTTTCTGCCTACAATTTATTCATTTCAGCCACCTTGAGAGGCTACCCAACCTTCACATTATATAACAACTCCCCGCGTCACAGTCTGATTGGGCTGCCGCTTGCCTCGCAGCCCTTCAAACATGCAAAGCAATTCTTCCCCAACAAGTTGGCAGGAAAAGTTCTCCAGCCAGAATATTCTTAGAGCCCCATTCACAAATCGAAGCAGCAGCGTTCAAAAGAAAATTAAATAAAAGCATTTTTCCAATGTCCCAATTATTATTTCTTCCTGACTATTTGCAGTGCCAGACAGTAGCTCAATTTTCAATGCCTCCCTTGGAGATCCAGAGTCATTGTTTTAGATTACTAGTCTTGAAGGGCTAGCAGCTGTAGCTAAATGCAAGGAAGATCATTCAGTCCATTCATTCAGAAAAAGCCTACAAACATCCCCACCTCAACCAATTGTTACTTAAACAGCTCTCGAGTTCGCCTCCTTTTCCAGAGTACATTGTACACATAGAACATGGAAAAAATACAGCACAAACAGGCCCTTCGGCCCACAAGTTGCGTCGGTCATGTCCCTACCTACCTAGGCTTATATATAGGCTTACCTATAACCCTCAATCCTATTAAGTTCCATGTACTCATCCAGAAGTCTCTTAAAAGACCCTATCGAGTTTGCCTCCACCACCACTGACAACAGCCGATTCCACTCACCCACCACCCTTGGAGTGAAAAACTTATCCCTGACATCTCCTCTGTACCTACTCCCCAGCACCTTAAACCTGTGTCCTCTCGTAGCAGCCATTTCAGCCCTGGGAAAAAGCCTCCGAGAATCCACCCGATCTATACCTCTCAACATCTTGTACACCTCTATGAGGTCACCTCTCATCCTCCGTCTCTCCAAGGAGAAAAGACCGAGCTCCCTCAGCCTATCCTCACAAGACATGCCAACCAATCCAGGCAACATCCTTGTAAATCTTCTCTGCACCCTTTCAATCATTTCCACATCCCTCCTGTAATGAGGCGACCAGAACTGAGCACAGTACTCCAAGTGGGGTCTGACGAGGGTCTTCTAAAGCTGCATCATTATCTCCCGACTCCTAAACTCAATCCCTCGATTGATGAAGGCCAGCACACCATACGCCTTCTTAACCACCTCCTCTACCTGCGAGGCCGATTTAAGAGTCCTATGGACCCGGACCCCAAGGTCCTTCTGATTCTCTACACTGCTCAGAGTCTTACCCTTGCTATTATACTCCTTCATCCCATTTGACCTGCCAAAATGGACCACTACACATTTATCCGGGTTGAAGTCCATCTGCCACTTCTCCGCCCAGTCTTGCATCCTATCTATGTCACGCTGCAGCTTCTGACATCCCTCCATCACTATGAAGATCCCCCGAACAGTTATATAAGTTTGCCCTTCACTAAGTTTGGTCCTGTTTTCCCTGATGCTACTGTCGTGGTTTAGGTTGAACTATTTCACATTAACAAAGCAAAAAATCCCAACACGCTCCCCAGGAGTGGTTACCAGCCAGTAACTGACACCAAAGAAAGGGACATAATAAGATACCGGCAGGATTTAAAGGAGGGTCTTATAAAGTTTATTTATTAGTGCCACAAGTAGGCTTACATAACACTGCAATGAAGTTACTGTGAAAATCCCCTAGTCGCCACAGTCCGGCGCCTGTTCAAGGATACCGAGGGAGAATTTAGCACGGCCAGTGCAGCTAACCTGCACGTCTTACAAAGGAGCTGGGAGGTTCAAGGAGAGAATTCCAGAGTTTAGGGCTGAGGCAACTCTTGCCTGGACTGCCAAGGGAGGGGGTGAAAGAACTGGGAGATAGGCATGTGGCCAGGACCGAAGGAACTCAGAGTTCTCAAGTTATCTTTTGGACATGGCTTATTATGTCACAGCCAACTCCTGTCAAAGCTGAAAAAGAGATTTCTCTAATCTCTCCTCGCAATCCAAGCCCCTTTTGTTATTTTACCTTTTAACAAGGGAGTATTGTGATTAGCTAATATACAGAGCCACAGGCTTACGCAAGGTAACCAGCGAGTTCTAGTCAGTGTTGGCTGACTCTAGCTGTAATGTGTATTCGTGGAGGCAACAACCACCGAGGCAAAAAACTAAACCAGTGGGAGACAGTCCGTGTGAGAAGGGAATAACTCAGTTGGAAGTATGGGCGGTGAGGGCACTAGAACCTCAGCAGAGGCACAATAAAAACACACAATAAAAATAAATCAGTCGATGAAGGGTTGACCAACCACTTCAAATAAAGCAGCAGGCCTCTGCCATGGAGACAGGCCTCTCGTTAGATTTTCCGAAACGTACACAGGAAAAAACAATCACACAATTATATTTTCTCACATATATTCACTGTTATGTAATTGAAAAAGTGTCACAATCAGCCTCATGCTCAGGGTAAATGATTGGTAAAATGTGAACCTGGCTAACATCTTTTCCTTCCTCTATTGCTGCAAATTTCACTGGCTTCTCAGATTTTAAGTGGAAGGGGAGGAACCCTCTGAAAGTACAACACATCCTCAACGTTCTCACACCCAATGTGCACAAATCTGGAAACAGGATGAACCCGCTTCTGGTTCAGATGTAAGTGCAACTAAAATGAGCTAATTTTCCAACTCAAATACAAAAGATCACTGCATTGCCAGCTACCGACATGTACTTGTAACTACCCCAGCTCGCCCTTCCAACCTTCTCTCTTTAACTTGACCGCCCCTCTTGATGAAGGTGAAGACAGTGACTCCCTTGCTGAGGCGTAGGGGCAGTCACTGATAGAAACATAGAAAAAAAACTACAGCACAAACAGGCCCTTCGGCCCACAAGTTGTGCCGAACACATCCCTACCTTCTAGACCTACCTATAACCCTCCATCCTATTAAGCTCCATGTACTCATCCAGGAGTCTCTTAAAAGACCCTATTGAGTTCGCCTCCACCACCACTGACGGCAGCCGATTCCACTCGCCCACCACCCTCTGTGTGAAAAACTTACCCCTAACATCTCCCCTGTACCTACCCCCCAGCACCTTAAACCTGTGTCCTCTCGTAGCAGACATTTCCACCCTGGGAAAAAGCCTCTGGGAGTCCACCCGATCTATGCCTCTCAACATCTTATACAGCTCTATTAGGTCTCCTCTCATCCTTCGTCTCTCCAAGGAGAAAAGACCGAGCTCCCTCAGCCTATCCTCAGAAGGCATGCCACTCAATCCAGGCAACATCCTTGTAAATCTCCTCTGCACCTTTTCAATCTTTTCAACATCCTTCCTATAGTGAGGCGACCAGAACTGAGCACAGTACTCCAAGTGGGGTCTGACGAGGGTCTTATATAGCTGCATCATTATCCCCAGACTCCTAAACTCAATCCCTCGATTGATAAAGGCCAGCACACCATACGCCTTCTTAACCACCTCCTCCACCTGCGGGGCCGATTTCAGAGTCCTATGGACCCGGACCCCAAGGTCCTTCTGATCCTCTACAGTACTAAGAGTCTTTCCCTTTATATTGTACTCCTTCATCCCATTTGACCTGCCAAAATGGACCACTATGCATTTATCTGGGTTGAAGTCCATCTGCCACTTGTCCGCCCAGTCTTGCATCCTATCTATGTCCCTCTGTAACTTCTGACATCCCTCCAGACTATCCACAACCCCACCAACCTTTGTGTCGTCGGCAAACCTACCAACCCATCCCTCCGCTTCCTCATCCAGGTCATTTATGAAAATGACAAACAGCAAGGGTCCCAGAACAGATCCCTGGGGCACACCACTGGTGACCGACCTCCATTTAGAAAAAGATATAGCCAAGTAGCCGATCTTTAGTCCAAGCCTTGCCAGCATCTGTTGACAGACTGTCCCTTCACAGCCACATCACATCCCGACCCTCACCACGGAGAAGGTTCTGCGTTTGGAAGATCAAATGGCAACTCTCAGGCAATCATCCCCTTGACAAAAAACACGGGTCACACACCAAGGTCAACTGCAGCCCTACGCCCCTTGTCCCAGTCGAATGGAGCCAACACACCACAGAATGGGAAGCCAACATGCATCCTTCCTGATAAAATCAAATTACTGCGGATGCTGGAATCTGAAACTAAGAGAGAAAACGCTTGACAAAGGGTCATCTGGACTCGAAACGTCAGCTCTTTTCTCTCCTTACAGATGCTGCCAGACCTGCTGAGATTTTCCAGCGTTTTCCCTTTTGGTTTGCATCCTCCCTGATGTGGACAATTCAAAGCTGGTTTGGAATTGCAAGAGAAAGGGAAGTTTTCATTCAGGATGCAGATAAATCAGGTGAGGACAGTGACTGCCCTCAACATCAAGGCAGCATTTGACCAAACGATGAGACCAAGGCACCCGAGCAAACTGAAGAAAGTGGGAACCAAGGGGAAAACTCTCCACTGGTCAGAGTCATACCGGTAATCAGGCCAGTCACGTAAATGCTGCAAGTGGGACAATTCAGACACTGCAATCAGAGAAAAAGGGTGAGATATATTCAATTAACATAGAGACAAGGGAGTGTTAAGGGGTTTAACATCTTTGAAATTGGATAAAGCCCAGACAAAAGAGAAAACAATTCTTGGCTGTTAAAGGAAGCTAGAGAAGAAATAGCAGAGTCTCTCTGACCATCAACTGTTACCGCTATTTAAACAGGGAGAAAGGGATAGACCAAGTAATCACAGGCCAGTCAACCCAACTTCAATTGTGGGAAAATTACTGGGAAAAGTTCTGACAGACAGTATAAATATTTAGAAAGATATGGGTTAATCAAAAACAGTCTTGAAGGATTCATTAAGGGGAGGTCGTGTCTGACTGTATTTTTTGAGGGAACAAGGAGGATTGATGAGAGTGGTGCATTGAGTCACAGAGCAGTAAGGCAACTGCGGCCTGGGAGTCACATGAGACCCACCTGGGTTCTGAGTGCTGCCCACGAGACATTTTGTCGACCATTGCCCCATGCGCAGGATTGCCACATTCTGCTGATTTCCATCCCTATAGTTTTTCCCTACCGGTCTGACTGAAGGACAGACGCACAGTGTGACGGCACCGTGCCTTTAAGAAATATATTGTAATCATGTTTCTCTGCAGGATGTTTCTGCAGTCCTTGGCAATTTGTTGGCACCAAGTTGTTTGCAGCCGATGTCCTTTACTGTTACTGAAGCAGTATAATTGACAGCATGTTTATTTTTCATCTGGACTAATGCAGTGTTGGTGGATTTAATGTGTCCCCAGGGATTGATATGGATAGTTGACTATCATTGATATGGATTTCAGAAAGACTTCTGTTAAGGTCCCTATTGACTGGTCATGAAAGTAAAAGCCCATAGGTACAAAAGGAAAGATGAATCCAAATTGGCTCAGAGGCAGGAAGCAAAGGGTATAATGTTCGATGGGTGCTTTTGAGACTGGAAGGCTATTTCCAGTGGCGTTCCAGGGCTCAGTACTAGCTCCCCTGCTTTTTGTGATATATAACCAATCATTTGGACTTGTGCAGGGAGGGTGTGAAAAAGTTTTCAGACAATATCAGAACTTGTTGTGTGGTTGGTAATGACGAAAACTGTAGCCTGCAGGAAAATACAGTCAGGTGGGTGGAACAGTGGCAACAGAATTCAATTCAGAGAAGTGTGAGGTAATGCATTTGGGAAATCGTAATGAGGTAAGGGTGTGTACAATAAATGCTAGGATACAGAAGCATGGAGGAACTGACACACCTTGGAGTACATGACCACAGATACCTGACAGTGGCTGAATAGGGAGATAAAATAGTCAAGAAATCATTTGAAATATTTCCCTTTACGAGCTGAGAGGTTACACTGGAACTGCACAAAACATACTCGATGGGCTGAATGACCTCCTCCTGCATTGTAAGGATTCTGTAACATTCCTTCAAGGCAGTTTTCTCTTTACATCCAGCTGAGGGGACAGACAGGCCTTGGTTTAACACCTCACCCAAAAAACATCACTGCCAACAGTGCAGCACTCCCTCAGTACTGGACTAGGAGTGTCAGTCTGGATTGCATGCTCCAGAATTCGGCTCAAGTCCAGGATTTTATAACTGGAGACAAGAGGGCCACTCACTGAGCTGCCCTCAGAGACAGTTATAAAAAGATCCCATCTCCTACAACCAAGGGAAAAGATGTTCCCAGAACTTTGTGCTCGGTATGAAATCAGTCGCTTGTGGCTTTCCTCTGCGTCCAGGGCTTGGATGGGTTCCTCTGTCCATCAGTCGACAGATCAGAGTGTGTTACACAAACTGCAGCCCGACATTACAACGCATACACTGTGCTTAAACACTAGTCGATGCTCTGGAAGATCAGCTGACTGCACTGTACTCCTCAATTTAAAATGATGGGCCGGGTTTAGTTTGTTAATATACTTAATGTTTATTGCCTATCCCTAGTTGCCCGAGAAGGTGGCGATAAACCACCCATTTTAACAGCTGGCTGGCCTGGCGTAAGGATGTCAGGCTTCCTTCCCTAAAGGAGATTGAGCCAGTTGGGTTTTCACAACACACTGGCAGCTTTGTGATCAGTCGTACAATAGCAACTTTGTGTTTCACACTTCTGATAGGTCACTGGCTTAGTTATAAAGAGCTCAGTATTCTACTTGCTAGGTTAACTGTGCCTCTACAATGACTGGACATGGTATGTATTTGTAGTTTCCTCACTCTACTCCATTCCTCCCCCCCCCGCCCCAACTCGACCCTAACATGGCACTGAGGATGAGCACAAAGTGAAACAATGCGGGAATAGATCGTCACTCCGTGAGGATCATGGACAGCGAGACACTCCGACACCTTTTCCCCCCCATCTCCAAATAAGAGGCCCAGACTATCCCAAGGACCAGGCAACACAAACAGTCATACAGACTGCAGGTGGAGTGTAGACAATATCAGAAGTCCTCTGATTCCTCCTGACCCCAGAGAAACACTCTCAACCATGAGCTCTCCTTTATTTGGAGCACAGGGCAGAAAGGAAACAGGGTCCTAATGATGTCAATGGACCCCAAAGATTTGCTTTGCGGTTAATTTTTCAAAATTATTTCGCGGGATGTGCATTGCTGGCTGGGCCAGCATTTATTGCCCATCCCTAATTGCCCTAGATTGGCTTGCAGGCCATTTCAGAGGGCACTTGCTGTGGGTCTGGAGTCACAGGTAGGCCAGATCAGTTTAGGATGACAGATTTTCTTCCCTAAAGGGACATTAGCGAACCAGATGGGTTTTTTAAGACAACATTGACCTCATTAGATTTTTAATTCCAGGTTTTTTTTTAATTGAATTGAATGATGCATTAGCAAAATATTACAACTTTTAATTTGAAACCAGCTTCCTTTGTCTTGTTGGAAAACTCATAGAATCATAGAAACCCTACAGTGCAGAAGGAGGCCATTCGGTCCATCGAGTCTGCACCGACCACAATCCCACCCAGGCCCTACCCCCACATATTTACCTGCTAATCCCTCTAACCTACGCATCTCAGGACTCTAAGGGGCAATTTTTTAACCTGGCCAATCAACCTAACCTGCACATCTTTGGACTGTGGGAGGAAACCGGAGCACCCGGAGGAAACCCATGCAGACACGAGGAGAATGTGCAGACTCCACACAGACAGTGACCCGAGCCGGGAATCGAACCCAGGACCCTGGAGCTGTGAAGCAGCAGTGCTAACCACTGTGCTACCGTGCCCCCCCGTGAACTCAAATTCACTTAAGACCATAAGACATAGGAGCGGAAGTAAGGCCATTCGGCCCATCGAGTCCACTCCACCATTCAATCATGGTTGATTTCAACTCCATTTACCCGCTCTCTCCCCATAGCCCTTAATTCCTCGAGAAATCAAGAATTTATCAATTTCTGTCTTGAAGACGCTCAACGTCTCGGCCTCCACAGCCCTCTGTGGCAATGAATTCCACAGACCCACCACTCTCTGGCTGAAGAAATTTCTCCTCATCTCTGTTCTAAAGTGACTCCCTTTTATTCTAAGGCTGTGCCCCCGCGTCCTAGTCTCCCCTGTTAATGGAAACAACTTCCCTACGTCCATCCTATCTAAGCCGTTCATTATCTTGTAAGTTTCTATCAGATCTCCCCTCAACCTCCTAAACTCCAATGAATATAATCCCACGATCTTCAGACGTTCATCGTATGTCAGGCCTACCATTCCTGGGATCATCCGTGTGAATCTCCGCTGGACCCGCTCCAGTGCCAGTATGTCCTTCCTGAGGTGTGGGGCCCAAAATTGCTCACAGTACTCCAAATGGGGCCTAACCAGTGCTTTATAAAGCCTCAGAAGTACATCCCTGCTTTTGTATTCCAAGCCTCTTGAGATAAATGACAACATTACATTTGCTTTCTTAATTACGGACTCAACCTGCAAGTTTACCTTTAGAGAATCCTGGACTAGGACTCCCAAGTCCCTTTGCACTTTAGCATTATGAATTTTGTCACCGTTTAGAAAATAGTCCATGCCTCTATTCTTTTTTCCAAAGTGTACGACCTCGCACTTGCCCACGTTGAATTTCATCAGCCACTTCTTGGACCACTCTCCTAAACTGTCTAAATCTTTCTGCAGCCTCCCCACCTCCTCAATACTACCTGCCCCTCCACCTATCATCACATGGGGAGGGGCGGGGGGGTCTGCTCCCACACATCTTTATAATACAGGCCATATCATCAACTTAATCCCTTGCAACCACTGGTAAAATGTGCATTGTGGGATGAAGAATTCAGTCTTACTAGAAAAGCGAGACTAGCATGCGTGGTTGAAAATAGTCACAAGTAGGCTTACATTAACACTACAATGAAGTTACTGTGAAAATCCCCCAGTCGCCACACTCCAGCACCTGTTCGGGTACACTGAGGGAGAATTTAGAGTGGCCAATGCACCTAACCAGCACATCTTTCGGAGTGTGGGAGAAAACCGGAGCACCCGGAGGAAACCCATGCAGACACAGGGAGAACATGCAAACTGCACAGACAGTGACCCAAGCCAGGAATCAAACCCAGGTCCTTGGGGCTGGGAGGCAGCAGTGCTAGCCACTGTACCGCCCCTAAGGGGCTAGGGAAGTGAACTTATTTGCCAAATATGTGCAAAAACATAACTTTTGGGGGCTGGACAAATGGGTCACCTATCTATGGTCACGGGAGAACAGTGATTTAATATAAATTGCAAAAGGAAATGAGGAGAAGCTTTTTTTGAAAGGACAGTGAGCCGTTATGACCCAGATTGTGCTATCTGAAAGGATGATGAATGCAGATTCAATAATAGATTTCAAAATCAAATTGAATATCCACTTGAAAAAGAAACACGCGCAGAGCTAGGGAGAAATAATAAATCAAGGGAGTGAAACTAATTACACACTCTTTCAAAGCGTTGGTGCCAACACAGTGGGCCGAATGGCCTCCTTAGGTTCTCTATGATTCTGGGCACAGTACTTGGAAAGTGTTCGATTCCCAGCTTTACCGTCCCTCATCACGATAAACAAATCCCTTAGACACAGTGAAAGCAGGTGTACAAATTGGGATGCACCGTGGTGAGCACTGCTACCTCACAGCGCCAGGGACCCGGGTTCGATTCCCGGCTTGGGTCACTGTCTGTGCAGACTCCGCACATTCTCCCAGTGTCTGCATGGGTTTCCTCCGGGTGCTCCTGTTTTCCCCCACTGTCCCAAAGATTTGCTGGTTAGGTGCATTGGCCATGCTAAATTCTCTCTCAGTGTACCCGAACAGGCGCCGGAGTGTGGCAATTAGGGGACTTTCACAGTAACTTCATTGCCGTGATTAGTAAGCCTACTTGTGACACTATTAAATAAACTTTAAACACTGCAGATCGGAAATTATAACCATGTTCACCGAATCCCCACCATGCAGAAGGAGGCCCTGCAGCCCATCAAGTCAGACACGATGAGCTGAATGGCCTCCTTCCGCAACACCCCAGCAGCAACTCCCAATCAGTGAATGCTGCGGATAACTTTTTAGTAACAGTGTTTGAGGGAAGAATAATGGCCAAGATATCCACTAACTGGTTAAAAACAACTACTTTCCCATTTGAATCACTGCATTAGGCAGATATTTTTTAAAATATTCTTTCACAGGATGTGGGCATCACTGTTTAGGCCAGCATTTATTGCCCATCTCTAATTGCCCTCGAGAAGGTGATGGTGAGCTGCCTTCTTGAACTGCTGCACTCCATGGGACGTAGGTACACCCACAGCATTGTTAGGGAGGGATTTCCATGCCCCTGTCTACATCAATGAGGACGAAGTAGAAAGGGTTGAGAGCTTCAGGTTTTTAGGTGTCCAGATCACCAACAACCTGACCTGATCTCCCCATGCCGACACTATTGTTAAGAAAGCCCACCAACGTCGCTACTTTTTCAGAAGACTAAGGAAATTTGGCATGTCAGCTATGACTCTCACCAACTTTTACAGATGCACCATAGAAAGCATTCTTTCTGGTTGTATCACAGCTCGGTATGGCTCCTGCTCTGCCCGCAAGGAACTACAAAAGGTCGTGAATGTAGCCCAATCCATCACTCAAACCAGCCTCCCATCCATTGACTGTCTACACTTCCCAATGTCTCGGAAAAGCAGCCAGCATAATTAAGGATTAAAATGATGGGTGAGGACATAATAATCAGGATTCCCGGCAGCCAATATTTCTAGATGTACATATTAACATATGCAGCAGTGGCTTCGAGCACGAAGAATGAATAGCCCAGACCTGAACAACTGCACAAATCTCCAGTCTGCAGGTTACACCGACCACCCAAATCATCAACGCCCCAGCAGCAACTCCCAATCAGTGAATGCTGCGGATAACTTTTTAGTAACAGTGTTTGAGGGAAGAATAATGGCCAAGATATCCACTAACTGGTTAAAAACAATTACTTTCCCATTTGAATCACTGCATTAGGCAGATATTTTTTTAAATATTCTTTCACAGGATGTGGGCATCACTGTTTAGGCCAGCATTTATTGCCCATCTCTAATTGCCCTCGAGAAGGTGATGGTGAGCTGCCTTCTTGAACTGCTGCACTCCATGGGATGTAGGCACACCCACAGCATTGTTAGGGAGGGATTTCCAGGATTTTGACCCAGTGACAGCAAAGTAACGGTGATATAGTTCTAGCTCAGGATAATAGAGAAGCTTGGAGGGGAACTTGGTGATGTTTCCAGGTGTCTGCCACCATTTTCATTCCAAGTGGTAGAGGTCATGGGTTTGGAAGGTGCTGCCGAAGGAGCCTTGGTGAGCTGCTGCACTGCATCTTGTAGATGGTCATGACCTAGATTGTGGTATCCATCACACTCCTGACTTGTGCTTTGTAGATAGTGAACAGGCTTTGGGGAGTCAGGAGTTTGAGTTACTCTCGACAGAAATTCTCTGACCTATTCTTGAATTTGAGTTTATTGATTAGTGTCACAAGTGAGGCTTACATTAACACTGCAATGAAGTTGCTGTGAAATTCCCCTAGTCGCCACACTCTGGCGCCTGTTCAGGTCAATGCACCCTAACCAGCACATCTTTCAGACTGTGGAAGGAAACTGGAGCACCCAGAGGAAATCTACGCAGACACGGGGAGAATGTGCAGACTCCACACAGTGACCCAAGGCTGGAATCGAACCCGGGTCCCTGGCACTGTGAGGCAGCAGTGCTAACCACTGTGCCACCATGCCACCCCGTAGCCACAGTATTTATTTGGCTTGTCAAGTTCAGTTGCTGGTCAATGGTAACCCCAGAATGTTGATGCCAGAGGTGCTTTATTTTGGATGTGACATTAAATAAAAGGATCTAAATACCCTCTCATGTGGGCATAAAGATCCTGTGGCAATTTTCAAGCAGGGCAGTTCTGGTGGTGGTTTCCTGCCTAACATTCATCCATTTTACCTGCATTACAGATTTTCTAGCCAATTACCACAGTACAGTTTGTGAGCTCCGACTGTGCACAAATTGGCTGCCTCATTTTCCTACACTGCGACAGTAACTAAGCTTGCAAAAAAAAAACTTCATTGACCATAAAAAAAGACCACAAAACGAACTTTATAAACATCAGCAGAAAATGCTGGAAAATCTCAGCAGGTCTGACAGCATCTATGGAGAGAGAATACAGTCAAAGCTTCGAGTCAGGATGAACCTTTCGTCAGAGCTCTACAGACGCTGTCAGACCTGCTGAGTTTTTCTGTTTTTGTTCCAGCATCCACAGTGTTTTGCCCTTATGTTATCAACACCAGTTTTTCTTTCACAGACTGATGGAAAAATGGGTGTTTGGCAGAGCGGCTCAACAAGATAAGGTTCATTCACAAGGTCATCCTTTGTCAAACAGCCAGCTGATGTGCATAATCAAGACTCCCGCATGATGAAAGGCAACTTGGGTGAGTGATTGGGGACTGGCCATTGGCACTGTTTGAAGAGGAACAGGGGAGATCTCCCGCGGGGTTGTGGCCAATATTCACCCCTATTTCACCGGCATCACCAAATCAGATCATCTGGTCACACGCTGTATGTGGGAGCTTGCTGTGTGTATATCGGTTTCCTACATTACGACAATATTTCAGAAATAGTCCATTGGCAGCAAAACCTTGGGATGATCTGGGTCTGTAAAAGGCGCTATAGAAATGCAAGCTGTAGGACAGACCCAGACAAGAGATGTGGCCAAAGCACCCCTCCCCAAAGAGGTGGAGAACTTTGGGAACCATGGGTCCAAAGGCATTTCTTCCTCCAAAGAATTTTACACTTAGAGGCAACATGTCATTTGGTTTCTGGGTCGAATGGCCTCCTTCTGCACTGCAGGGATTCTATGATTAGACAAATAGTCATTAAAAAAAACCCGACAGATTTCCAAATGAATGCTCCAAGGCTAAGTTGACACAATCTGAGGTTGCATTTCACGTGCTATTAAGAATTTGAGCTGCATTGAGTGCATTTTAATGGTTGGCCCACACATCTCCACATGAGTGAGCCTCCCCTAGTGCCCTGAAAACCAAACGGGTACTCATCCAACTCGGCACATGCGCCCTGGAGAAGGGGTGCCGGGAACACGCATGCGCAGCACTGGGCAGGCAAACCCACCCCTGCGCAGTATGGACAGCGCCGGTGGCCGGCAGGTTTGCGCATGCGCCGCGCTGGCCGGGCCGGCAGCCACCGCGTTTAACCCTCAGCGTTTGGAGAACGCACGGTACAATTAGACTCCCCCCCCACCCCCGGGGCTGCTTTCAAAGCGCCGTCCTGAGATGCCATTTCAGGCCCCTGTTCGCTCGCTCACCTCATAATGCTTCATCTCGACAAACAGTCGGCAGGTCCCCCCCCCCCGCGCGCACGCTCTCTCTTCACCTCCCCCTTCGACCGTTGAACAAGCTTCAACCCGCGAGCCGCTCACGTGACAGTGGGGCGGGGCTGAGCGAGTGGGCGGGGCTGTGGGCGGGGCGGCGCTGAGAGTGGGCGGCGCTGACGGAGTGGGCGGGGCGGCGCTGACGGAGTGGGCGGGGCGGCGCGGCGCTATGGGAGTGGGCGGGGCTGAGGGGCGAGGGCTGAGGGAGTGGGCGGGGCGAGGGCTGAGGGAGTGGGCGGGGCGATGGCTGTGGGAGTGGGCGGGGCGGGGCTGAGGGAGTGGGCGGGGCGGGGCTGAGGGAGTGGGCGGGGCGGGGCTGAGGGAGTGGGCGGGGCTTAGCGAGCCTGGCCTCCTCAAGGCTCCCCCAAAGGACAAGAGGCACAAGGGGCGAGGAGGTGGTCTCCAGATGGAAGGTGAACAATCTCAATTGTCCTCATGTTGCAGGTGAAAGGGAGGAAGGGGATTCACCAACACTCCAGGAACTGAAGACCAATCTCCAGGCCACTTCTGTGTGCAACCCCCATGGAGTCATACAGCACAGAAAGAGGCCCTTCAGCCCATCATGCCTGTACCAGCCATCAAACTATCTATCCTAACCCCATTTTCCTTGTATACTATAAGAGGTCTCACAACATCGGGTTAAAGTCCAACACGTCTATTTGGTATCAGGAACTTTCCGGGCGCTGCTCCTCCAGCTGAGTGGTGACTTGGGTACACAAACAGGGCCCATATATAGACACAGACTCAACTGCAAGATACCTGATGAAGGAGCAGCGCTCCTAAAGCTCGTGATACCAAATAAACCTGTTGGACTTTAACCTGGTGTTGTGAGACTTCTTACTCTTTCCTCCCTGGGCGAGGGGGTCTGTAAACAAAGGGCACAGATTTCAGGTAAGAGGCAGGGTCTTTGAGGTGAGTATTTTTTCCATCCAGAACATAGTGAGGATTTAGAACTCGCTGCCCAAAGGCTGGTAGAGAGAGAAAAACCCTCAGAACGTTTAAAAAGGGGCATTTGAAGTGCTGTAACATACAGAGCTCCAGACAAAGAGCTGGAAAGTGGGATTACGCTGGATGGTTACTTTGTGGCTGGTGTGGACGTTGTGGGCTGAATGGCCTCTTTCCTTGATATAAATCTCTTATGATTCCAAGGTTACGGACCCCTCACCCAACAGCAGGTTAGAAGCTAAGAACCCTGTAGTGAGTAACTCATCTCCTGACTCCCCAAAGCTTCTCCACCAGATACAAAGCATAAGTCAGGGGTGTGATGGATACTCTCCATTTGCCTGGATGAGTGCAGCTCCAACAACACTCAAGAAGTTCGACACCATCCAGGACAAAGCAGCCCCTTCACTGACACCCCAACCACCACCTTCAACATTTACTCCCTCCACCACCAACACACAGTGACAGCAGTGTCCACCATCTTCAGTCACTGAGGCTTTGGAATTCATTGACACACAGTCACCTTGTAGTGCCATGTTTCAATTTTAGTTGTGATGTCAGCTTGGCTCCTTTCGTAGCAGTTTTACTTTAAGCGTGAGAAAGTTGTGGGTTCCCTATTATAGAATCGAATTATAGAATCCCTTCAGTGCAGAAAGGGTCACACAGCAGCAGGTTAAAGTTCAACAGGTTTATTTGGTATCACCTGATGAAGGAGGAGTGCTCCGAAAGCTCATGATACCAAATAAATCTGTTGCACTTTAACCTGGTGCTGTGAGACTTCTTACTGTGCCCACCCCAATCCAACGTCGGCATCTCCACATACCATGAATCGTAGAATCCCCGCAGTGCAGAAGGAGGCCATTTGGGCCCATCGAGTCTGCACCGACTCTCCAACAGAGCATCCCACCCAGGACCTATCCCTGTAACCCTACATATTCTCCCCCCTAATCCCCCATACATCTTGGGGAATGAAGGGACAATTTAGCATAGCCAATCCACTTAACCTGCACATATTTAGGATTGTGGGAGGAAACCCATAGAGATACGGGCAGGACATGCAAACTCCACATAGTCACCCAAGTCTGGAATTGATTTGATTTGATTTGGTTTATTATTGTCACATGTATTAACATACAGTGTTGTTTCTTGCCCGCTATACAGACGAAACATACTGTTCATAGAGAAGGAAATGAGAGAGTGCAGAATGTACTATTACAGTCATAGCTATGGGGTAGAGAAAGATCAAGTTAATGCAAGGTAGGTCCATTCAAAAGTCCGACAGCAGCAGGGAAGAAGCTGTTCTTGAGTCGGTTGGTACGTGACCTCAAGACTTTTGTATCTTTTTCCCGAAGGAAGAAGGTGGAAGAGAGAATATCCGGGGTGCGTGGGGTCTTTAATCATGCTGGCTGCTTTACCGAGGCAGCAGGAAGTGTAGACAGAGTCAATGGATGGGAGGCTGGTTTGCGTGATGGATTGGGTTGCATTCATGACCTTTTGTAGTTCCTTGCGGTCTTGGGCAGAGCAGGAGCCATACCAAGCTGTGGTACAACCAGAAAGAATGCTTTCTATGGTGCATCTGTAAAAGTTGGTGAGAGTCGTAGCTGACATGCCAAATTTCCTTAATCTTCTGAGAAAGTAGAGGCGTTGATGGGCTTTCTTAACTACAGAGTCGGCATGGGGGGACCAGGACAGGTTGTTGATGATCTGGACACCTAAAAACTTGAAGCTCTCGACCCTTTCTACTTCGTCCCTATTGATGTAGACAGGGGCATGATCTCCTTTACGCTTCCTGAAGTCGATAACAATCTCCTTCATTTTGTTGACACTGAGGGAGAGATTATTGTTGCCGCACCAGTTCACCAGATTCTCCATCTCGTTCCTGTACTCTGTCTCGTCATTGTTTGAGATCTGACCCACTACAGTGGTGTCATCAGCAAACTTGAAAATCGAATTGGAGGGGAATTTGGCCGCACAGTCATAGGTGTATACGGAGTATAGTAGGGGGCTGAGAACACAGCCTTGTGGGGCACCAGTGTTGAGGATGATCGTGGAGGAGGTGTTGTTGCCTATCCTTACTGATTGTGTTCTGTGAGTTAGGAAGTTCAGGATCCAGTCACAGAGGGAGGTGCCGAAGCCCAGGCCACGGAGTTTGGAGATGAGCTGAGCTGTAGTCAATAAGTAGGAGCCCGGGTCCCTGGGGCAGTGCTAACCACCGTGCTACCCCATGACTTTTCAAGTGCTCATCTAAATGCTTCTTAAATGTTGTGAGGGTTCTACATGTTTCAGGCAGTGAGTTCCAGAATCCCACCACCCTCTGGGTAAAAAAGGCTTTGCCTCAAATCAGTTTTTTAAAGTTTCTTTATTAGTGTCACAAGTAGGCTTACATTCACACTGCAATGAAGTTATTGTGAAAATCCAATAGTCGCCACACTCTGGTGCCTGTTTGGGTACACTGAGGGAGAATTTAGCATGGCTAATGCACCTAACCAGCACGTCTGTCGGATTGTGGGAGGAAGCCGGAGCACCCGGAGGAAACCCAAGCAGACATGGGGAGAACGTGCAAACTCCATACAGACAGTGACCCAAGCCGGGAATCGAATCCAGGACCCTGGTACTGTGAGACTCCCACTTACCTGACGAAGGAGCAGAGCTCCGAAAGCTAGTGGCTTTTGCTACCAAATAAACCTGTTGGACTTTAACCTGATGTTGTGAGACTTCTTACTGTGAGACAGCAGTGCTAACCACTGTGCTACCATGCTGCCCTATGCCATTGTGCCACTCTATAAATCCCCTCTAAATCTCCTGCCCCTTCTCTATGCCCCTGGTTATCGACCTCTCTACTAAAGGGAAATATTTCTTCCTATCTATTCTTTATGTCCCTCATAATTTTGTACACCTCAATCCCTGCTCTGAGGAAACCAACCCCATCCTAACCAGCCTCTCTTCATCGCTGAAACGCTCCAGCCCAGGCAGCATCCTGGTGAATCTCCTCCGCACTCTCTCCAGTGCAACCCCATCCTTCCTACAGTGGGGCAACCAGAACTGCACACAGTGCTCTAGCTGTGGCCTAACCAGTGTTGCTAAGTTTGCAGATGATACAAAGGTATGTAGATAGTACTGAGGAAGCGGGAGGCTGCAGAAGGACTTGGACAGGTTTGGAAAGTGGGCAAAGAAGTGGCAGATGGAATACAATGTGGAAAAGTGTGAGGTTATGCACTTTGGAAGGAGGAATGGAGGCATAGACTATTCTCTAAATGGGAAAAAGCTTAGGAAATCAGAAACACAAAGGGACTTGGGAGTCATTGTTCAAGATTCTCTTAAGGTTAACGTGCAGGTTCAGTCGGCAGTTAGGAAGGTAAATGCAATGTTAGCATTCATGTTGAGAGGGCTAGAATACAAGAGCAGGGATGTACTCCTGAGGCTGTATAAGGCTCTGGTCAGACCCCATTTGGAGTATTGTGAGCAGTTTTGGGCCCCATATCTAAGGAAGGATGTACTGGCTTTGGAAAGAGACCAGAGGAGGTTCACAAGAATGATCCCTGGAATGAAAAGCTTGTCGTATGAGGAATGGTTGAGGACTCTGGGTCTGTACTCGTTGGAGTTTAGAAGGATGAGGGAGGATCTTATTGAAATTCATAGGATATTGCGAGGCCTGGATAGAGTGGACGTGGAGAGGATGATTCCAATAGTAGGAAAAACTAGAACCAGAAGGCACAACCTCAGACTAACGGGACGATCCTTTAAAACAGAGATGAGGAGGAATTTCTTCAGCCAGAGAGTGGTGAATCTGTGGAACTCTTTGCCGCAGAAGGCTGTGGAGGCCAGGTCATTGAGTGTCTTTAAGACAGAGATAGATAGATTCTTGATTAATAAGGGGATCGGGGTTATAGGGAAAAGGCAGGAGAATGGAGATGAGAAAAATATCAGCCATGATTGAATGACGGAGCAGACTCAATGGGCCGAGTGGCCTAATTCTGCTCCTATATTTTATGGTCTAATGGTTTTATACAGCTCCATCTTAATTTCTCTGCTCTTATATCCAATGCCTCGGCTAATTAAGGCAAGTATCCCAAATGCCTTCTTAACCACCTTATCTACCTGTCCTACTACCTTCAGGGATCTTTGGGCATGCCCCCCAAGGTCCCTCTGATTCTCTGTACTTCCTAGCGTCTTGCCATTCATTGAGTATTCCCTTGCCTTGCCACTCTTCTTCCCATCTAACCAGCCAGTCTATATCAACCTGGAGGGAAAAAAGCAGGACATTATAAAAAAGATTTTTTTTTGTCATTATCTTTGAACGTTTCTCTTTACCAAATATGAAAAATTCTATTGAAAATGGGGGATAGATGGCTGTTTAGAATCATAGAATCTACAGTGCAGATGGAGGCCATTTGGCCCATCGAGTCTGCACCAACAACAATCCCACCCAGGTCGTATCCCTGTAACCCTACATATTTACCCTCCTAGTCCCACTGGCACTAAGGGGCAATTTATCATGGCCAATCAACCTAACTCGCACATCTTTGGAGTTTGACAGTTACGCATCAGCCCACTGGGAAATAAGTCGTTTTGCTTTTCCAAATTGGGGTAGGAAGCCACAAGGATATGTTGACTGGCCAATGACTGGAGTGTGAGTTAGTCATGTGATCAAACCTCCAGGAATACAATTAACCAGAGTTGGCAACCTTAAGCGAAGGTGCCATGATAGAAGAGTGAAAGTTTATTAGTCACAAGTAGGCTTACATTAACACTGCAATGAAATTACTGTGAAAATCCCCTAATCACCACACTCTTGTTCGGGTACACTGAGGGAGAATTTAACATGGCCAATGCACCTAACCGGCACATCTTTCAGACTGTGGGAGGAAACCGGAGCACCCGGAGGAAACCCACACAGACATGGGGAGAATGTACAAACTCCACACAGACAGTGACCCAAGCCGGGAATCAAACCCGGGTCCCTGGCACAGTGAGGCAGCAGTGCTAACCACTGTGCCGCTGTGGAAGAGCAAAGAAGATCGACACTTTGAGATTGAATTAGTGAGGAAGGAGATTTTTGCACCCTGAGGAATAGTAGTGGGAATAGGAGAGAAATGGGGGTGGTCTGTTTGGTCACTGAGGCTTTGGAATTCATTGACATACAGTCACCTTGTAGTGCCATGTTTCAATTTTAGTTGTGATGTCAGGATGTCAGCTTGGCTCCTTTTGTAGCACTTTTACTTTAAGAGTGAGAAAGTTGTGGGTTCCCTATTATAGAATCGAATTATAGAACCCCTTCAGTGCAGAAAGAGTCACACAGCACCAGGTTAAAGTTCAACAGGTTTATTTGGTATCACGAGCTTTCAGAGCGCTGCTCTTCCCTCAGGTGAGTGGCCACTCATCTGATGAAGGAGCAGGAGGCACCTGATGAGGGAGGCATTAGATTTCCTGTTTCGGTGGATGTAAAGCGGCCACTCACCTGATGAAGGAGCAGCGCTCTGAAAGTTCGTGATAAACCTGTTGGACTTTAACCTGGTGTTGTGAGACTTCTTACTGTGCCCACCCCAGTCCAACGCCGACATCTCCACATCATGCAGAAGGAGGCCATTCAGCCCACTGTGCTGCACCAACAACAATCCCACTCTACTCGCAATGCAGACACAAACAGCCTTCAGCCCCGTAACAATTCTGTGATATCTAATCCAGGATTCGAGCAGGTAATCTCGATTGACACTCGAAAGCAGTGCTGAACAGACTTGCAATGCTGGAGATGGCAACGTTTAGATGAGCTATTATGCTGAGGCACTAGACTTGCTGTTTCAGAGGATGTAAAGGATCCCTTGGCACTTTGTGAGTGGGATGGCGAAGGATAGATGGAGGCTCCAAGAGGTCTGACCAGAGCAAAATACTTTCCTTTCCCTTTGCCAATTTCAGCTATCATCATCAGTTTGGATTTCCAAAGCTGTACTTTTGCACTCCCAAAATCCACAGGATTCCTCGTGTGGTCCCGATTCACGGAGATTACTCATCATTCACTTGTCATCCATACATTCCAATTCATAGTTCATCTGTGATGTTATTAATCACTTTCAATATTAACCCAACTGCTTCCCGCCAGCCCAAATCCAGAGCTTAACATAGCTGCTCATTCAGAAGCCTTATTGACGACAGATGCTGGAGAGAATGTAAACTCACTTCACAGCTGCTGCTCTTAAACCAAAACCATGTGTTCACATTCCTGCTCAGTTTGTTTCAAATTACAATCTTGGACTCCAGTCTGTTCTAATGGACTTCATCAAAGGCTCCAATCCCTTTCTCAAAAGGTTTGACTGTTGAAGGCGCCGGATGCAGACCGCAGTACTTAGTCACAATCCAATATTTCAATCTCAAGTGGCTCGAGAAATAGTGGATGCACTGGTGGTCATCTTCCAGGATTCTACAGACTCTGCAGATTGGAACAGTCGCTGCAGATTGGAGGGTAGCTAACGTCACTCCAGTATTCAAAAAGGGAGGTAGAGAGAAAACAGGGAATTATAGACCAGTGAGATTAACATCGATAGTGGGGAAAATTCTCGAATCCGTTATCAAGGACTTTATAGCGGAGCATTTCGAAAGCAGTGGCAGGATCAGACAGAATCAGCGTGGGTTTATGAAGGGGAAATCATGCTTGACAAATCTGTTGGAATTCTTTGAAGATGTAACTAGTAGAGTTGACAAGGGGGAGCCAGTCGATGTGGTATATTTGGACTTTCAGAAAGCGTTTGACAAAATCCCGCATAAGAGATTATCGTGCAAGATTAAAGCACATTGGATTGGGGGAAGTGTAGTGAGATGGCTAGAAAACTGGTTGGCAGAGAGGAAACAAAGAGTAGGAATTAATGAGCCCTTTCAAATTGGCAGGCAGTAACTAGTGGGGTGCCACAGGGATCAAAGCTGGGACCCCAAATATTCACTATATATATTAATGATTTGGATGAGGGAACAAAATGTAACATCTCAAAGTTTGCAGATGATGCCAAGTTGGGTGGGAGGGTGAACTGTGACAAGGATGCAGAGATCCTTCAGAGTGATCTGGACAGGTTGGGTGAGTGGGCAAATCAATGGCAGATGCAGTGTAATTTGGATAAATCATCATCGAATCCCTACAGTGCAGAAGGAGGCCATTCGGCCAATCAGGTCTGCACCGACAACAATCCCACCCAGGCCCTCTCCCCGAAACCGCCTAAATTTCCTCTGTTAGTCCCTCTAACATACACATCCCGGGACACTAAGGGGCAACTTAGCATGGCCAATCAACCTAACCCGCACATCTTTGGGCTGTGGGAGGAAACCGGAGCACCCGGAGGAAACCCACGCAGACACGGGGAGAATGTGCAGACTCCGCACAGACAGTCACCCAAGCTGGGAATCGAATCCAGATCCTTAGCGCTGTGTGCTAACCACCGGGTCACTGTCTGTGTGGAGTTTGCACATTCTCCTCGTGTCTGCGTGGGTTTCCTCCGGGCGCTCCGGTTTCCTCCCACAGCCCAAAGATGTGTGGGTTAGGTTGATTGGCCAGGTTAAAAATTGCCCCTTAGAGTCCTGGGATGTGTAGGTTAGAGGGATTAGTGGGTAACATATGTGGGGGTAGGGCCTGGGTGGGATTGTGGTCGGTGCAGACTCGATGGGCCGAATGGCCTCCTTCTGCACTGTAAGGTTTCTATGTTTCACTGTGCCACAGTGCAGTGCTGCCCAACATGAGGATGTTCACTTTGGAAGCAAAAACAAGGCGGCAGATTACTACCTGAATGGCTGTAAATTGGGAGAAGGGAGCGTGCAGCGGGACCTGGGTGTCCTTGTGCACCAGTCGCTGAAGGTAAGCATGCAGGTGCAGCAGGCGGTAAATCAGCCGTGATGTGATGGTGATGAATGGCGGAGCAGGCTCGAGGGGTCAAATGGCCTCCTCCTGCTCCTATCGCCTATGTTTCTATGTCCTATTCACATCCTATCTTTCAGTTGAATTGATTGGCAATAGATTCTCCTCTGATCCAATTCAGAAGCCCATTTTTCCATTTCTCACTATTTTACATATCTTTAAGGTGGATATAAAAGATCCCGCAGCATTATTTGAAGTAGAGCAAGTGAGGTATTTTCCTGGCCAACATTTATCTCTCACCCAACCCAACAATATGCAGATTATTTGATTGTTAACTCATCTCGGTGCAGTGGCACAGTGGTGAGCACTGCTGCCTCACAGCACCAGGGACCTAGGTTCAATTTCCGGCTTGGGTCACTGTCTGTGCAGAGTCTGCACATTCTCCTCGTGTCTGCATGGGTTTCCTCCTGGTTGGGTGCATTGGCCGTGTTAAATTCTCCCTCAGTGTCCCCTAGTTGCAGAGTGTGGCAACTAGAGGATTTTCACAGTAACTTCATCGCATGTTAATTTGATTTCATTTATTATTGTCACTTGTATTAGTATACAGTGAAAAGTATTGTTTCTTGCATTCTATACAGACAGAGCATACTGTTCATAGAGAAAGAAAGGAGCAAGTGCAGAATGTAATGTTACAGTCATAGCTAGGGTGTAGAGAAAGATCAACTTAATGTGAGGTAGGTCCATTCAAAAGTCTGATGGCAGCAGGGAAGAAGCTGTTCTTGAGTCGGTTGGTACATGACCTCAGGCTTTTGTATCTTTTTCCCGACGGAAGAAGATGGAAGAGAGAATGTCCGGGGTGCGTGGGGTCCTTAATTATGCTGGCTGCTTTGCCAAGGCAGCGGGAAGTGTAGACAGAGTCAATGGATGGGAGGCTGGTTTGCAAGATGGATTGGGATACACTTATGACCTTTTGTAGTTTCTTGCGGTCTTGGGCAGAGCAGGAGCCATACCAAGCTGTGATACAACCAGAAAGAATGCTTTCTATGGTGCATCTGTAAACGTTGGTGAGTGTCGTAGCTGACATGCCAAATTTCCTTCGTCTTCTGAGAAAGTAGAGGCCTAATGTAAGCCTACTTGTGACACTAAAAAATAAACTTTAATCAATATTGAATGCACTCCAATAGTGCTTCATTAAAGTGCTTTGGCACATCCTGAAATCGCAAATGACACCACGTAAATAAAAGTAATTTCTTAACTGTCCAGTCCTATACAAAGACAAATTATAGATACCAGTTTGGACTCATGCTTATGCATTTTCACTTATCCAAACTTTTCAATCTATTCTCCATTTCACTTGTAAGATCCTACGCACCGTTCATTTTTCTGATCTGAGGTAAACTCCTGGTTTCCTGTTCATTGTCCAACTATAATGACTTGAAGCAGCTCTGGTTATGAACCCGTCCCCACCGGCTGTGGTTCAGTTGGCATTTAGGTCCGATTGAGAGTATTAACAAAGCTTGGATTGACTTTTCAGTGTGGCACTGGGAGGATGCTGCACCATTGGAGGTGCTGTCCTTGGAGGGGATGGCCCCATCTTCCCTCTCAGATACACGTAAAAGATCCTGTGGCAGTATTTAAAAGGAGGGCATCTCCACTGTTCTGGCCCAAGATTCCTCTCTCAAGCAACCAAAAGGCTTATCTGGTCACAATCTCACTGCAGTTTGAGGGATCTTTCAGTATATATATAAATATATATCTACCGGGACATAGCGTATAAAAATTGGCAGGTCATGCTGCAGCTGTACAGAACCATAGTTAGGCCTCATTTAGAATATTGTGTACAATTCTGGTCACCACACTACCAGAAGGATGTGGATGCTCTGGAGAGGGTACAGAAGAGGTTTACCAGGGTGTTGCCTGGTCTGGAGGGTATTAGCCATGAGGAGAGGTTGGATAAACTTGGCTTGTTCTCACTGGAACGATGGAGGTTGAGGGGCGATCTGATAGAGGTTTACAAGATTATGAGTGGCATGGACAGAGTGGATAGTCAGATGCTCTTTCCTAGGGTAGAAAAGTCAAGTACTAGGGGACATAGGTTTAAGGTGCGTGGGGAAAAGTTTAGAGGAGATGTGCGAGGCAAGTTTTTTACACAGAGGGTGGTGAGTGTCTGGAACGCGCTGCCCGGGAAGGTGGTGGGAGCAGGTACGATAGCGGCATTTAAGGAGCAACTAGACAAATACATGAATAGGATGGGAATGGAAGGATACGGACTCTGTAAGTGCATATGGTTTTAGTTTAGTTAGGGCATCATGATCGGCGCAGGCTTGGAGGGCCGAAGGGCCTGTTCCTGTGCTGTGCTATTCTTTGTTCTTTGTTCTTTATGTAAATTAGCTGCATTGTTTCCCAACATTACAGGACTATTTACACTTCAAAATTGCTCCATTGGCTGCAAAGTGCATTTGAATGTCCTGAGGTCATGAAAAGGTGCTATATAAATGCAAGTTCCTTCCTTCAACTGAAATTCCATCAATAGCAACCAACCATTCTAATGGCTTTCCCATTTCAACTGTGCTTAGTTTAATCTCTTAACGCCAATTCAGCTAACTGCCCATGTCACAACAGTACTCAAATCACCCAAAACTTATAATCAGTCACTTAAGAGGGAAAGGAAGAATATGTTGATGAGATTTGATGACGCGCCTCAGAGTGGCACGGTAACACAGTGGTTAGCACTGCTGCCTCACAGCGCCAGGGACCCGGGTTCGATTCCCAGCTTGGGTCACTATCTGTGTGGAATTTGCACATTCTCCCCGTGTCTGCGTGGGTTTCCTCCGGGTGCTCCGGTTTCCTCCCACAGTCCAAAGATGTGCGGGTTAGGCTGATTGACAATGGTAAATTTCTCCTTAGAGTCCCAAGATGTGTAGGTTAGGGGGATTAATGGGGTAAATATGTGGGGTTACGGGAATAAGGCCTGAGTAAGATCCTCTGTCAGCCGGTACAGACGCTGTGGGCCAAACGGCCTCCTTCTGGACTGTGGGGATTCTATGATTTTACACTGGAAAGATGGAGGCTGAGGGGAGACCTGATAGAGATCTACAAAATTATGAGAGGCACAGACAGAGTGGAGAGTCAGAGGCTTTTCCCCAGGATGGAAGTGTCAATTTCAAGGGGGCACAGGTTCAAGGTGAGAGGGAGATGTGCGGGAGAAGTTTTTCACACAGATAATGATGGGTGCCTGGAACGTGCTGCCAGAGGAGGTGGTGGAAGCAGGCACATGAGCAACATTTCAGAGGCATCTGGATGGCTACATGAATAGGGGGGGAATAGAGGGATACAGACCGAGTATGGACAGGAGGATTTGTTTTAGATTAGTTAGGGCATCATGATCAGCACGGTCTTGGAGGGCCGAAGGGCCTCTTCCTGTGCTCTACGTTCCTTGTTGAGTTCAAGTGCTAGAATTGTCTTCTTGGGCTGAATGGCCTGTTTGCGTGGTGGGGATTCGATATGATGTGACGTGAATGGCAAAAAGATTTCAGGGTGCAAGGTAAAAGGGGATGGCAAACTGAGCGAGTAAAGACATGAAAGCTAGGCGGGAAGCGTTTTAAATCGAACCAGCTGTTGGAGGAAATGTTTATGAGCAGAAATTGTTGAACTTAAGGGCTGTGGAGGCAGTAACATTCCCAGCTGAAATACAAAGTGACCCTTGAGCTTATGTGGAGCTCCACTGGAAGTGTGCAGGAGGTCACGTGGAGGAGAGAATTGATATGGCTTAATCAAAGGCTGATAGTAATCCTGACTGGGCAAATCTGATTTAGAGACGGAGGCTGCCGCGGAGGCCATGGTCGACCTGTTCAGTGGGATTACCTTGATAGTGAATAACCGAGACCGAGACCAGCTGGACACCCCACAGCAGGTGGAGAAGAGGGTGCGCAACAAGCTGGTGCTGCTCTACTTTGGCTCGAGGGAGTGCCCGAAATGCCAGGAGTTCGCCCCCGTGCTGCAAGACTTCTCCAACCGGCTGGTGGACGAGTTTTACGTGGAGCGGGCAGCTCAGCTGGCGCTGGTGTACGTCTCCCAGGATCGAACCGAGGAGAAGGAGCAGCAATACCTCAAGACACTGCACAGGAGGTGGCTCTACCTACCTTTCCATGACACGTACAAAAGGTAAACTGCACTGGGGTGAGGGAAGCTGAGAAAAAAATGCCGTGGCGGTGGCCTCTCGGTATTATCGCAGGACTAGATTATTCCAGAAACTCAGCTTAGGCTCTGGGGACCGGCTTCGAATCCCGCCACGGCAGATGGAGAATTTGAATTCAATTTTAAATATCTGGAATTAAGAATCTACTGACGTCCGTGAAACCATTGTCGGAAAAACCCATCTGGTTCACTAATGTCCCTTTAGGGAAGGAAATCTGCCGTCCTTACCCGGTCTGGCCGACATGTGACTCCAGAGCCACAGCAATGGGCGGCACGGCAGCGCGGTGGTTAGCACTGCTGCCTCACAGCGCCAGGGACCCGGGTTCGATTCCCGGCTTGGGTCACTGTCTGTGTGGAGTCTGCACGTTCTCCCCGTGTCTGCGTGAGTTTCCTCCGGGTGCTCCGATTTCCTCCCACAGTCCAAACACTTGCTGGTTAGGTGTATTGGCCGTGCTAAATTCTCCCTCTGTGTACCCGAACAGGCGCCGGAGTGTGGCGACTAAGGGATTTTCACAATAACTTCATTGCAGTGTTAATGTAAGCCTTACTTGTGACTAATAAATGAATAAACTTTTACTTTTTCAATGGGGTTGACTCTCAACTGCCCTCCAAGGGTAACTAGGGATGGGCAATAAATGCTGCCCAGCCAGCGATGCCCATGTCCCACGGATGAATGAAAAAAATGACATAAGAAGTCAGGGTGGTGGGCAATAGAGGGAGTAAGAGTGAGTAAAGAAAATGTGAGTCTAATGGAAGTGTAAACAGACCAAGCAGTTACGAACAAAAATCCCATGAGATTTTGAAGGGTTAGATGAAGATGAATTTGTGTTGCCCATATCCTTGGGGCGGCACAGTAGCACAGTGGTTAGCACTGCTGCCTCACAGCTCCAGGGACCTGGGTTCGATTCCCGGCTCGGGTCACTGTCTGTGCGGAGTTTGCACATTCTCCTCGTGTCTGCGTGGGTTTCCTCCGGGTGCTCTGGTTTCCTCCCACAGTCCAAAGATGTGCGGGTTAGGTTGATTGGCCATGCTAAAATTGCCCCATAGTGTCCTGAGATGCGTAGGTTAGATGGATTAGCGGGTAGATATGTAGGGATATGGGGGTAGGGCCTGGGTGGGATTGTGGTCGGTGCAGACTCGATGGGCCAAATGGCCTCTTTCTGTGCTGTAGCGTTTCTTCTTCTATGATTCTAACTTGCACCAAGTCACCTTCACTCATCACCTCTATACTTGCAAACCTACATTGGCTCCCAGTCTCAATTTTAACCTAATAGGAGCAGTAGGCCACTCAGCCCCTCTCGCCTGCTCCACCACTCAATAAGATCTCGGCTGATCTGATTGTAGCCTTAACTCAACTTTCCTGCCCGTCCCCCATAGCCCTCGACACCGCTGTAGACACAAAATGTCCAACCTCTGCTATTTGTGATATATATAAATGATTTGGAAGAAGGTGTAACTGGTGTAATCAGCAAGTTTGCGGATGACACGAAGATGGCTGGATTGCGGATAGCGAAGGGCATTGTCGGGCAATACAGCAGGATATAGATAGGCTGGAAAATTGGGCGGAGAGGTGGCAGATGGAGTTTAATCCGGATAAATGCGAAGTGATGCATTTTGGAAGAAATAATGTAGGGAGGAGTTATACAATAAATGGCAGAGTCATCAGGAGTATAGAAACACAGAGGGACCTAGGTGTGCAAGTCCACAAATCCTTGAAGGTGGCAACACAGGTGGAGAAGGTGGTGAAGAAGGCATATGGTATGCTTGCCTTTATAGGACGGGGTATAGAGTATAAAAGCTGGAGTCTGATGATGCAGCTGTATAGAACGCTGGTTAGGCCACAAATGGAGTACTGCATCCAGTTCTTGTCGCCGCACTACCAGAAGGACGTGGAGGCGTTAGAGAGAGTGCAGAGAAGGTTTACCAGGATGTTGCCTGGTATGGAGGGTCTTGGCTATGAGGAGAGATTGGGTAAACTGGGCTTGTTCTCCCTGGAAAGACGGAGAATGAGGGGAGATCTAATAGAGGTGTACAAGATTATGAAGGGGATAGATAGGGTGAACGGTGGGAAGCTTTTTCCCAGATCAGAAGTGACGTTCACGAGGGGTCACGGGCTCAAGGTGAGAGGGGCGAAGTATAACTCAGATATTAGAGGGATGTTTTTTACACAGAGGGTGGTGGGGGCCTGGAATGCGCTGCCAAGTAGGGTGGTGGAGGCAGGCACGCTGACATCATTTAAGACTTACCTGGATAGTCACATGAGCAGCCTGGGAATGGAGGGATACAAACAATTGGTCTAGTTGGACCAAGGAGCGGCACAGGCTTGGAGGGCCGAAGGGCCTGTTTCCTGTGCTGTACTGTTCTTTGTTCTTTGAGCCTTGAATATGTCCAATGACCCAACCTCCACTGCTCTCCGCGGTAGAGTGTTCTGGACAACGAACCTCCGAGAGAAGAAATTCCTGCTCAACTCCGTCTTAAATGGGAGAAGCCTTAATTTGCAATGGTGGCCCTTAGTTCTAGATACCCTTACGAGGGGAAACAATGTCTCAGCATTTATCCTGTCAAGCCCCCGCAGACTCTATGGGCGAGATTCTCCCGTCCCGCCTGCCACGGGAATTGTAACGGGCAGGACATGGACCATTGCAAAGGTCTGTTGACCTTGGGGCAGGATTTTCCAGCCTTGGGGTGAGTGTGGCCGGAAAATCCCGTCTTTATTTTTAGTGGGACCACTTTTTAAAAATTAATTCGTGGGACATGGGTGTCGCTGGCTGGCCAGCATTTATTGCCCATCCCTAATTGCCCTTGAAGGGCAGTTGAGAGTCAACCACATTGCCGTGGCTCTGGAGTCACATGTAGGCCAGACCGGGTAAGGACAGCAGATTTCCTTCCCTAAAGGAAATTAGTGAACCAGATGGGTTTTTCCGACAATGGTTTCATGGTCATCAGTAGATTCTTAATTCCAGATATATTTTATTGAATTCAAATTCCACCATCTGCCGTGGCGGGATTCGAACCTGGGTCCTCAGAACATGAGCTGAGTTTCTGGATTAATAGTCTAGCGATAATACCACTAGGCCATCGCCTCTCCCTAATTCTTCTAAACCCTGCCATCTGTCTGATTTTCACCTACCTTACCCAGGGTAACCATGCTAAGGGACTGAAGGTAAGGTTCCTAAATTTGGAAATGGCACAACAATAAGTAGAAAGTAAATTGTGAAGTGGACATAAGGAGGCTACAAAGGGATATAGATGGGTTAAGTGAGAGGGCCGAAATCTGGCAAATGGTGTATCACGTGGGCAGATTTTGGCAGGAAGAATAAAAAAAGATTATTTAATTTTTTAAAAATTCCTTCGTGGGACATGGGTGTTGCTGGCTGCCCAGCGTTTATTGCCCATCTCTCATGGTGAGGGATGGTGAGAGATTGCAGACCTCTGAGATGCAGAAGGATCTGGGTGTCCTAGTGCATGAGTCACAAAAGGCGAGTATGCAGGTACAGCAAGAGGCAACTTGATTGAAACCTTTCAGATCCTGAGGGGTGTTGACAGGGTGGATGTGGAGAGGATGATTCCTCTCGTGGGAGAATCTAGAACTAGGGTGGGTCACTGTTTAAAAATAAGGGGGTCGCTCATTGAAGACGGAGATGAGGGGAATTTCTTTCTCAGCGGGCGGAGAGTCTCTGGAACTCTTCCTCAGAAGGCATTTTTTTAAGGCAGAACGAGATAGATTCTTGATTAACGACAGGGGGTGAAAGGTTATCGGGGGGTCGGCGGGAATGTGGGGTTGAGGTTCCAATCAGATCAGCCATGAGCTAATTGAATGGGGGAGCAGGCCTGAGGGGCAGAGTGGCCTACTCCTGCTCCTAATTTGTATGTTCATACGTGCCTTGAGCTGCTTAGGGCCTAAGCTCCGGAATTTCCTCTAAACCTTTCTGCCTCAATGAGATGTTGATTACAATCCCCCCCCCCCACTACCACCTCCCCCCCACTACCACCTCCCCCAACTACCACCCCCCCCAACCACCACCCCCCCCACTACCACCCCCCCACCCCCACCCCCCCACCACCCCCCCCCCACCACCCCCTCCTCCCCCACCACCCCCTCCACTCCCTCCTCCCCCACCACCCCCTCCTCCCCCACCACCCCCTCCTCCCCCACCCCCCCCCCCTCCCCCCCCAACCCCCAGTTGCGGGGGTGCATTGTCTCCAATCCTGGGCAGACTCCAGTCACTGTGTAGAGAATTTCATCTCCAATGAAGGGAAGAGGTTAGAACAGATGAACATGGATACATCGTCACATTGACACTAACTATAAATCACTTGTATAGAATCATAGAATCCCCACAATGCAGAAATGGTCATTCGGCCCATCGAGTCTGCACCAACCACAACCCCACCCAGGGCCCCATTCCCGTAACCCCATATATTTGCTAATCCCCCCTGACACTAAGGTCAATTTAGTATGGTCAATGCACCCTAACCTGCACATCTTTGGAGTATGGGAGGAAACCGGAGCAGCCGGAGGAAACCCATGCAGACACGGGGAGAACGTGCAAACTCCACGCAGACAGTGAGCCGAAGCTGGAATCGAATCCAGGTCCCTGGCGCTGTGAGGCAGCAGTACTAACCACTGTGCCACCCTGCCGCAAAAGAAAGTAGGCAAAAGCTCCATTAGAACCATAGAATCCCTACAGCATAGGAGGAGGCCGTTCAGCCTATCCAATCTGCACTGACTTTCTGAAAGTGCACCGTAGCCAGGCCCACCCTCCCCGCCTATCCCCATAACCCCATGCATCTCACCAAAGCTAATCCACTGAAGCTACAAAGGCGGCACGGTGACACAGTGGTTAGCACTGCTGCCTCACAGTGCCAGGTTCCTGGGTTCAGTTCCGGCCTTGGGTCACTCTCTGTGAGGAGTCTGCACATTCTCCCTGTGTCTGCGTGGGTTTCCTCCAGGTGCTCCGGTTTTTTTGATTTATTATTGTCACATGTATTGGTGAAAAGTATTGTTTCTTGTGCATAATATGGACAAAACATACCGCTCATAGAGTACATAGGGAGGAAGGAAAGGAGAGGGTGCAGAATGTAGTCATAGCTAGGGTGTAGAGAAAGATCAACTTACTATAACTTCCCACAATCCAAAGATGTGCAGGTTAGGTTGGTTGGCCATAGAAAATTGCCTCTTCACGTCAAGCAGGATAAATATTTGGGTTACGGGAATAGGGGCTGGGTGGGATTGTGGTAGGTGCAGCCTCAATGGGTCGAATGGCCTCCTTCTGCACTGTAGGGATTCTATGATTCAATGAATATACATCTTCGGACACTAAGGGGCAATTTAGCACGGTCAATGCACCTAACCCACACATCATACAACTGTGGGAGGAAACCGGAGCACCCGGAGGAAACCCACGCAGACACGGGGAGAATGTGCAGACTCCACACAGACAGCGACCCAAGCCGGGAATCGAACCCAGGTCCCTGGCGCTGTGAGGCAGCAGTGCTAACCACTGTGCCACCTGTAGGCAAAGACTAGTAAAGGTACAGATTTCTCTGCCACAAACCATTGTTAAAACAGATTCCCAAAACACTCATAAAAATGAATTAAACGGGAATGTTAAAGAGCATGAGGATCATGCAATTATCAGGTTTAAACCTCAGTCCACGTGATGTGATCTCTGCCCCAGTCAGGAAGCAGTTCCGCTCCCTTTTGAAGGTACAGTTAAGTCAATGGGCCGAATGGCCTCCTTCTGCACTGTAGGGATTCTATAGAATCAGGACTCACCAGCCAGCAGTGTATCTACATAGAAACATAGAAGATAGGAGCAGGAGGAGGCCATTTCAAGTCTGCTCCGCCATTCGTCACAATCATGGCTGATCATCCAACTCAATAGCCTAATCCTGCTTTCTCCCCATAACCTTTGATCCCATTCATCCCAAGTGCTATATCCAGCCGCCTCTTGAATACATTCAGTGTTCTGGCATCAACTACTTCCTGTGGTAATGAATTCCACAGGCTCACCACTCTTTGGGTGAAGAAATGTCTCCTCACCTCTGTCCTAAATGATCTACCCTAAATCCTCAGACTGTGACCTCTGGTTCTGGAGCCCCCCCACCATCGGGAACATCCTCCCTGCATCTCCCTGTCTAGTGAAAGAACAAAGAACAAAGAAAATTACAGCACAGGGACAGGCCCTTCGGCCCTCCAAGCCTGCACCGACCATGCTGCCCGACTTAACTAAAACCCCCTACCCTTCCAGGGACCATATCCCTCTATTCGCATTCTATTCATGTATTTGTCAAGATGCCCCTTAAAAGTCACTACCGTATCCGCTTCCACTACCTCTCCCGGCAACGAGTTCCAGGCACCCACCACCCTCTGTGTAAAAAACTTGCTTCGTACATCTCCTTTAAACCTTGCCCCCCACACCTTAAACCTGTGCCCCCTAGTAATTGACTCTTCCACCTGGGAAAAAGCTTCTGACTATCCACTCTGTCCATGCCTCTCATAATCTTGTAGACTTCTATCAGGTTGCCCCTCAACCTCCGTCGTTCCAGTGAGAACAAACCAAGTTTCTCCAACCTCTCCTCATAGCTAATGCCCTCCATACCAGGCAACATCCTGGTAAATCTTTTCTGTACCCTCTCCAAAGTCTCCACATTCTTCTGGTAGTGTGGCGACCAGAATTGAACACTATATTCCAAGTGCGGCCTAACAAAGGTTGTATAAAGCTGCAACATGACTTGCCAATTTTTAAACTCAATGCCCCGGCCGTTGAAGGCAAGCATGCCGTATGCCTTCTTGACTACCTTCTCCACCTGCATTGCCACTTTCAGTGACCTGTGTACCTGTACACCCAGATCCCTGTTACTGTACTGTGATAAGATAAAACATAACCCTCTTAAACCTGCTGGCAATGTTAAATTAGGAAGAGGTACAGGAGCGGAAGGCACAGTGAGGGGATTCTATGATTCTGTATTTTATTTTCCAGGGAGTTACGAAAGAAGTACAACATCACGGCCATCCCTAGCATCGTTGTTCTTAAACCCAATGGAGACCTGATCACAAGGAATGGAGTGGCAGAGATCTCAATGATGGGAGTGGATTGTTTCAAGAACTGGTGGGAAGCATCTGAGGTTATCGATAGGAATTTTCTGCTGGCAGAAGACTTTGAGGATTGGACCTGGAAGAGTCTGACCGACCCACTAAGGCAGCTCAAGTACAAGATTAAGAAGGAGAAGGAGAAAGCCGGTGAAATGGAGTGAGCAGCCTTTCAGGTTACAGCATGAGCTTCAATCCAACACTTCCCACATTCCAGGATTGTAGCCCATTTCCAAAACAGTTTCCCCCGCCCCAGAATCTTTTTTCCCCCTTCCTGCTATGCGCTAGCAAAGCCCAACTCCAAACTGCAGTAACACCCGTGGACTGGAGAATAGGTGAACTCCCACAATGATCTCCCACCACCTCAGAAATGGGGGAGAAAGACACGCCTTTAGACTACCTCATGCAGGCTAAGCTGCCCAGCTAGATTTATTTACAAATAAGATTATACATCAATCAAGAAAGAAGCAACAAGATGTCAAACCGGATAATAACACTGGAATCTGTCCATTAGGTGTTTATATAGCCTTATCCTTTTGCAATCTCTTCCCAATACCTGGAAAACAGATTCTGATGGTGAGATGGGAGGTGTCTCTTGCAGCCACTGGCACCATTAGTGATGAGGTGAATAGGAAATTAATGAAAAAGTACAGGGTCCCTGGATGTAAGCGTTTAGAGTAAGGAGCTGCTGAGAATGATTGTTGGCTTGAATTAGCTACCAAGGTAATAATTGTGTCTAACCCTGAAACAATCTTAAATCATAGAATAGAATCACTACAGTGCAGAAGGAGGCCATTCGTCCCATTGAGTTTGCACCACCTCCAACAGAGCATCCGATCCAGCATCACCCACCACCCTATCCCTGTAACCCCACATATTCATGATGTGGAGATGCCGGCGTTGGACTGGGGTGAACACAGTAAGAGTTTTAACAACACCAGGTTAAAGTCCAACAAGTTTATTTGGTAGCAAACACCATTAGCTTTCGGAGCGCTGCTCCTTCGTCAGATGGAGTGGAAATGTGCTCTCAAACAGGGCACAGAGACACTGTGACTCTGTGACCCCACATATTTACCATGGCTAATTCTCCGAACCTACACATCTTGGGACATTAAGGAGCAATTTACCATGGCGAATCCATCTAACCCACACGTCTTGGGACACTAAGGAACAATGTACCACGGTCAATCCAGCTAACCTGCACATCTTTGGACTTTGGGAGTAAACCGGAGCACCCGGAGGAAAGCCACGCAGACACAGAGAGAAAATTAAAGTTTATTTGTTAGTCACAAGAAGGCTTACATTAACACTGCAATGAAGTTGCTGTGAAAATTCCCTAGTCGCCACACTCCGGCGCCTATTCGGGTCAATGCACCCTAACCAGCACGTCTTTCCAGGGAGGAAACTGGAGCACCCGGAGGAAACCCACGCAGACACGGGGAGAAGGTGCAAACTCCACAGAGACAGTGACTCAAGCCGGGAATCGAACCCGGGTCCCTTGCGCTGTGAGGCAGCACTGCCAACCACTGTGCCACCATGCAAATCACACTTTATAACGGAGGTCCGACTAACAGCAAATATAGAATGCAAAGTTATTGACATTTAGCAGACACTTGTCATTCATCCCGATCTGTCCACGTTACCAACCTTCAGGACTGACCATTAAAGAATAATCCAGGTAATTACAGGCCAGTGAGCCTTACATCAGTGGTAGGGAAATTATTGGAGAGGATTCTTCGAGATGGGATTTATTCCCACTTGGAAATAAGTGGACGTATTAGCGAGAGGCAAGATGGTTTTGTGAAGGGGAGGTCGTGTCTCACTAGATCGAGTTTTTCGAGCAAGTGACAAAGATGATTGATGAGGGTAGGGCACTGGATGTTGTCTATATGGACTTCAGTAAGGCCTCTGACAAGGTCCCTCATGGCAGACTGGTGCAGAAGGTGAAGTCGCATGGGATCAGAGGTGACCTGGCAAGTGGATACAGAACTGGCTCGGTCATCCATGGGCAGAGTGGATAGTCAGAAGCTGTTTCCCAGAGTGGAAGAGTCAATTACTAGGGGGCATAGGTTTAAGGTGCGAGGGCAAGGTTTAAAGGAGATGTACAAGGCACATCTTTTACACAGAGGGTGGTGGGCGGCACGGTAGCACAGTGGTTAGCACTGCTGCTTCACAGCTCCAGGGTCCCGAGTTCGATTCCCGGCTTGGGTCACTGTCTGTGTGGAGTTTGCACATTCTCCTCGTGTTTGCGTGGGTTTCCTCCGGGTGCTCCGGTTTCCTCCCACAGTCCAAAGATGTGCGGGTTAGGTTGATTGGCCAGATTAAAATTGCCCCTGAGATGCGTAGGTTAGAGGGATTAGCAGGTAAAATATGTGGGGGTAGGGCCTGGGTGGGATTGTGGTCGGTGCGGACTCGATGGGCCGAGTGGCCTCCTTCTGCACTGTAGGGTTTCTATGATTCTATGGGTGCCTGGAACTCACTGCCAGGAGGAGGTAGAGGGTAGCAGTGGAAGGGTGTGTTTCTGAATGGAGGGCTGTGACAAGTGGCATTCCTCAGGGATCAGTGCTGGGACCTTTGCTGTTTGTCAAATATATAAATGATTTGGAGGAAAATATAATTGGTTTGATTAGTAAGTTTGTGGATGACACAAAGGTTGGTGGATTTGTGGACAGTGATGAGGACCATCAGAGGATTCAGCAGGATATAGATCATTTGGAGACATGGGCAGAGAGATGGCAGATGGAGTTTAACCCGGACAAATGTGAGCTAATGCATTTTGGAAGGTCCAATACAGATAGGAAATATACAGTAAATGGCAGAACCCTTAAGAATATTGATAGGCAGAGGGATCTGGGTGTACAGGTACACAGGTCACTGAAAGTGGCAATGCAGGTGGAGAAGGTAGTCAAGAAGGCATACGGCATGCTTGCTTTCATCGGCCGGGGCATTGAGTTTAAAAATTGGCAAGTCATGTTGCAACTTTATAGAACCTTAGTTAGGCCGCACTTGGAATATAGTGTTCAATTCTGGTCGCCACACTACCAGAAGGATGTGGAGGCTTTGGAGAGGGTACAGAAAAGATTTACCAGGATGTTGCCTGGTATGGAGGGCATTAGCTATGAGGAGAGGTTGGAGAAACTTGGTTTTTTTCTCACTGGAACAACGGAGGTTGAGGGGGGGCGACCTGATAGAAGTTTGCAAGATTGAGAGGCATGGACAGAGTGGATAGTCAGAAGCTTTTTCCCAGGGTGGAAGAGTCAATTACGAGGGGGCACAGGTTTAAGGTGCGAGGGGCAAGGTTTAAAGGAGATGTACAAGGCAGGTTTTTTACACAGAGGGTGGTGGGTGCCTGGAATTCATTGCCGGGGAAGGTAGTGGAAGTGAATACAATCGTAACTTTTAAGGAGCATCTTGACAAATACATGAATAGGATGGGAATAGAGGGATATGGTCCCCAGAAGGGTAGGGGGTTTTAGTTCAGTCGGGCAGCATGGTTGGCGCAGGCTTGGAGGGCCGAAGGGCCTGTTCCTGTGCTGTAATTTTCTTTGTTCTTTATTAAAGGAAATATTTTAGTTGGCTCGTTGTGTAACTTTTTCCCAGGGTGGAAGAGTCAATTACTAGGGGGCATCAGTTTAAGGTGCGAGGGGCAAGGTTTAAAGGAGATCATAGAAATCATAGAAACCCTACAGTGCAGAAGGAGGCCATTCGGCCCATCGAGTCTGCACCGACCACAATCCCACCCAGGCCCTACCCCCACATATTTACCCGCTAATCCCTCTCACCTACACATCTTAGGACTCTAAGGGGCAATTTTTAACCTGGCCAATCAACCTAACCCACACATCTTTGGACAGATGTACAAGACAGATCTTTTACACAGAGGGTGGTGGGTGCCTGGAACTCAGGCACTGAAAAAGCAATTCATTTTGGTGCAGACTCCTAAAGTCAGACATAATATATGGACAAGGTTCTGTATCCACCACAGTTCTACCACACGGGCGGGCACGGTAGCACAGTGGTTAGCACTGGTGCTGCACAGCGCCAGGGACCAGGTTCAATTCCCGGCTTGGGTCACTGTCTGTGTGGAATCTGCACGTTGTCCGTGTCTGTGTGGGTTTCCTCCCACAGTCTGAAAGACGTGCTGGTTAGGGTGCATTGGTCATGTTAAATTCTCCCTCAGTGTTACCCGAACAGGCGCCTGAGTGTGGCAACTAGGGGAATTTCACAGTAACTTCATTGCAGTGTTAATGTAAGCCTTACTTGTGACTAATGAATAAACTTTTTACTTTACAGTTATCTTGTATCTGATGCAACTTCTTCCTTTTGTTAAATGCTGTCTTCATTTACATTCGTCTACTGCTGGAGGAGCGAAAAGGATGCAGGATCACTCAAGGGTCAGGAAAACGTACTGCCACCTTTCCCCTGGGTTACCAACGCTCCAGGATTGGCCTGGAGTCTCCAGGAAATGAAGATCAGACTCGGATGGCACCGCTGGACATTTAAAGATTGATTTGTTTTGTCATTCTCTTTGAATATTTCTCTTCACCACCTATTTAAAAGATTGGAAATGGGGAGGAAGGCTGTTTGAGGGACAGCATCATCCAGTTGGGTAATGTGCCTTTTTGCTTTCCAATTGGCGTAGGAAGACCATGCGTCATAAGGATGGATGAGTTGGCCGACTAATGGCTGGCGCGTGGGGGGCAAGTCACGTGACGAAACCTCCAGGGATAAATTTAATCACAGTTAGCAACCCTAAGCACCCCCTGCCCCGCCCCCAGAATCTGGGTGGGGCAAGAACATAAAATAGAGACGACAGCGACAAAATAGTCTGGGTAGTTCCGTTCCAGCACCCCCCCCCCCACCCCACCTGGAATCAAAACCAGTCCAGGACCAAGCATTACCTGTCAACCCCATTCATAGAATCCTTGCAGTGCAGAAGGAAGCCGATCAGTCCATCGACGCTGCACCAACTCTCGACAGAACATCTTCGCCAGGCCCAATCCCCGTAACCCCATGTATGCCCCGCTAAGCCCCCTAACTCGCACATCTTGGGACACTAAAGGCAAAACCAGCACGTCTTTTGGACTGTGGGAGGAAACCGGAGCATCTGGAGGAAACCCAGACACGGGGAGAACATGTAGACTCCGGGAATCGAACCCGGGTCCCTGGTGCTGTGAGGCAGCAGTGCTAACCACTGTGCGCCTCCCCCCAAAACTTTCATTTCTTCAACCGCATCAGTCCCAGATGTCTCATCCCCCAGTGCTTAGAGTCATAGAGTTTTACAACACAAAAGGAGGCCTTTTGGCCCATCGTGTCTGTGCTGACTATCACGCACCTATCCATTTTCCAGCACTTGGTCCATGACCTAGAATCATAGAAACCCTACAGTACAGCAAGAGGCCATTCGGCCCATCGAGTCTGCACCGACCACAATCCCACCCAGGCCCTACAGATTTTACCCGCTAATCCCTCTAATCTACACATCCCAGGATACAAAGGGCAATTTTTAGCACGGCCAATCAACCTAACCCGCACATCTTCGGACTGTGGGAGGAAACCAGAGCAACCGGAGGAAACCCATGCAGACACGAGGAGAATGTGCAAACTCCACACAGACAGTGACCCAAGCTGGGAATTGAACCCAGGTCCCTGGAGCTGTGAAGCAGCAGTGCTAACCACTGTGCTACCATGCCGCCCCTTGTGTATTATGGCGTTTTGAATGCTTGTCCTGGGTTCCTGTGTATGAATCATAGAATCCCTACAGTACATAAGGAGGCTATTTGGCCCATCGAGTCTGTACCGACCACAATTCCACCCTTACCCTATCCCAGTCGCCCTACACATTTACCTGCTAATCTCCTGACACTAGGGTCAATTTAGCATGGCCAATCAACCTAACACGCACATCTTTGGAGTGTGGGAGGAAACTGGAGCACCCGGATGAAACCCGTGTAGAGGGAAAACGTGCAAACTCCACAGTCAGTGACTGAGGCTGGAATTGAACCCAGGTCCCTGGTGCTGTGAGGCAGCAGCGCTAACCACCGTACCACCCCCATGAATCCACATTGCTTTTACCGAGCATAAACAAACTCGACTGATTATGCCAAGTTTTACAGAGACTAGATGGTATCAGCTCTGTGAACCAAATACTGTTGTGCCCATTGATACCTGGTCCAATGCTAATTACTGGTCCCAGAGTCACAGGGGCGCTCTGGGTGATGCAGGGTCCACTGTCCCTGTGCGCTACCCTCAACTGAGAGAACAGACACTGACAAAACGAGAGAGCTGAGTTCGTATAAAATATTTATCGTAAATTGCAAAGTAAACAATCGATACAAACACTGAAAATGGAAAATATTAAATAACATCAAAAATTCCTAGGCATCGCTCGGATAATGGACGCGTCGGGGCAAAATCAGCCATAACACAGAATTGGCATTCATCTCCATAAACCTTGTCCATTTTATAAAATAAACTTTGCTTGTGAACTGCAAAGCTTTCAAGAATCTTATTTTAAATCCTTTTATTTGTACAATTGGCTGCAATAAAGCACCAGGTAGTTATAAAACTCACAGCCGTGTCACTTAACTTGTATCATCAGTGCTGATCCATTATCCGCTCAGCCATTTTAGAGGAGAGAGGGAGGGAGGAGGAGGTATCAGTTAATTCAGTCAGGAAAGGATAGCTGCGGGAAATGTGACTCCTCCGTTCTCCCCCTCTCTTCTGAAGGCACTGACTCTATCAGGGGCTGCAACCCCATAGGCTGTGGGATAGGGACAAACAGGCACTTCAATTTCAATGTCAGGGTGGGAGCGGTATTATGGAGCGGGGTGACCCAAGGGACATTGTTGGGAGCCCGAGAATTTCTGATTTCCTGCAACGAGACAGACTGCGAAACCCAGCGCAACTCGGTTAAACTTTCAGCACCAAACGGGTAGGGGCAGTGGAATTGGAAGGAGCTGTTGAGGCTAATGTGGGGAAAAATGCACGAGTGGGTAGCACACTGGAGACTGGAACTTAATGCAGACCATAGTCAGAGGTCCTTTGGCCCATCGCATCTGCACCAGTCAAAAACAACCACCTAGCTATTCTAATCCCATTTTCCAGGACTTGGCCCATAGCCTTGGTTTCGCAAGTGCACCTCTAAATATTTCTCAAGTGTTATGAAACCTTCACCACACTTTCAGACCGTGAGTTCCAGACTGGGACTGGGAAAGGGTGAAAAAGCTTTTCCTCACATCCCCTCCAAACCTCCTGCCCCTTCCCTTAAGTCCACGCACCAATGCGAACACGCGTTGCGATAACGGAAAAGGTGATATTGAAAAGGATCTAGGCACTTAGCAAACATGTGTCCAACCGAACTGCTCTGGGGTCTGGCCAGACTGGACCTCAAATGTTGTGTCACGTTCCAGTTATCTAGGCACAGAGGAGAGATTTCAGCAATGGAGACAAGGGAGAAGGAAAGTAAAACCTGATGACCTAGCTTCCTTGCCTGTGTGGGGCCAACCAAAAAGTGAGTCTGCAAGTGTGAAAGGGACTGAGTGAAGAATGTTGGTGGCACGATGGCACAGTGGTTAGCACTGCCGCCTCACCATGCCAGGGATCCGGGTTCGATTCCCAGCTTGGGTCACCGTCTGTGTGGAGTTTACACATTCTCCCCGTGTCTGCGTGGGTTTCCTTTGGGGGCTCTGGTTTCCTCCAACAGTCCAAAGATGTGCGGGTTAGGTTGATTGGCTAAATTGACCCCTTAGTGTCAGGGGATTAGCAGGGTAAATAAATGGGGTTACGGGAATGGGACCTGGGTGGGATTGCGGTCGGTGCAGACTCGGTGGGCCGAATGGCCTCCTTCTGCACTGTTCCAGCTATCATGCTGAACGTTGGTGGAAAGCTCTGCCGGTCCCCAATACTCTTCCAATACATTCAGTACCGGGTTCCCGAAGGGGAAGGTGACAGGCCAGCGATCACAGACATCTCTCAGGGTAGCTCCGCTCCTGTGGTGAAGTGCATTGCAACAGCTTCCAAATGCATGAAGGGGAGGTCAGAGGACAGCAAAGGTCCAGGTTCACTCGATAAGGCCCACCGGTGTCTGGGGGAAGACCAAGATATTTCATCAGGCTGCCAGGCATTGTTCCAATCTGTCCAGCACCTTGCACCGCATTTCTTTTGCATCCAATTTTGTACTATAGCCGTGACCTTGGAGTAGGGGGTTGGGGGGGGGGGGGGGGTGGGGTCAAGGAAGTGCATTTCCATAGGGATTCTCCCTGCAAGGACAGGTTGACCTGACTGATCTGGTTCTGTGCTGTTTATCCTGTGTAACCCAAGCAATCCACCTGGGGAATTGGGGTGTTGGTGGCGTCCATTCTCAGAAGGCCTGCGGAAAGTCAATATTTAAGCTTCACCAATTTTCCCCAAACAATTTTCACCTTTGCGACTGGGCTGAGTTGACCGGGCCCTGTGCGCCAGAAGGCCGTGGGTTCGATCCCCACTCCGGGACTTCAGCGCATGGGGTCTGGGCAGACACCCCCGGGGTGGTACTGAGGGAAATCCTGAGAAAGTTTTCAAGATTCTAAGGGGACAGATGAGCTGGATTGTGATGTGAAACTCTGTAAGCGGCCGGGAACACAGGCCGGAACGAAGAGGGAAGATGAACAAATAACTTTGATTAAACTTCCTCACATAGTGGGTATCTCTTCTAGGGCCAACCAAAAAAACTAAATCAAACAAACTCAGGGACAAAGCAAGAAGGGCAGACCCCAAAAATGAAGGAAGCGCCCAAAGGCAAAACGTTAAGGAAACTTAAAAAATCAAACCAAAAATGTGATTAAAGGGTCAATAACACACCCCAGCCCCTGCAGTGCCCAACGGGCACAGAAAGGCCTCGATGGTGCCCGTAGACTCCACATGCCCCCTCTCCAGGGACACCCGGCCGTGAATGTAGCCACGGTAGAAGGACAGACGGTCGGGACGGATGACCCCCCCCGCGCCGCCTCGCTGCCTGGACCTGTTTACGGTGAGTCTGGCCAGACCCAGGAGCAGGTTCACGAGGAGGTCCTCCGCACGCCGCACTCCGTACCGGGTGCCTGTAAATCAGGACTGAAGTGCAAACGAAACATCAATAAAAGGTTATTTTTTTAGGTAATTAAGCAGGCATGTAGAACAGACAAAAGGGTGAGAGAGTAGAAAGGGAGAAAGAGCAACAGCAGGAACTATGCAGATTCTTTCTGGCAAAAGAAGTAATGAGGAGACGGAGATGGGTTTCTTGATCTTGGTGACCAACTAAGGGGACGGTAGTGTCCTTTCTGCCATTGTACTAGAGTTAAGGAGGACATTCAGAACAGAATTGTTCCTTGTACGAGCAGTAACTTGCTGGATGTGAACAGTATGTCACTCACAAGGCACACTGGCTGAGTAACTGGGTCTAGAGTCTAGACTGTCCATTCTGAGAACGTTTCAAAGATCCAAAATGAGCAAAACAAAAAGGACATATTTTTTAACAAAAAGAGCTGGAATAAAACTGACTCATGTCCTGACCATCTGGTGTCTCCATGGTGATAGGGCAGTGCAATAAACTTTCACAGCAGCTGGATCCAGGAATTTTAAATCCTTAAGAGACGTGTCAAATGGGAATGCCAAGAGATTTGTAATAGATTTAGCAGAGACTGTTTCTCTGAGATGACTGGAAGCTACCCACAACCTACACAACTCCCCAAGTGTAATTCTGACTTCTGATGAGAGCAGGAAATGCTCAATATCAGCCTCCAACTAGCCTGGTCTTCATCAGATATTTCCTCTATTCTTATCTGAAAACTCAATTATCTTTACCCTACAAATGGAGGCATGTTTGTAACCAACGTACAGAGGCATTCGCTGGGCTAATACCTGCTGTGTGGAGGTACTAAACCATGCGGATGACCCTGGTGTGGAGAACATAAGAACAGGAGGAGGCTATTCAGCCCCTCGAACCTGTTCCGTCATTCAATTGGACAATTGGCCGATGGGTCATTTTCATTTATTGGGCAGGCCATAGTGACAGGATTGGGGCACTGACCACACACATCCTTCACCACTGCCCACATTGCTATCTCCCCCCCTCCCTCTCCTCCGCCATCCGTGGTTTCCCCTTATGTGGGTCACCCCACGATTTCAGGGACCAGAGCTGAGGCTCATTTTCTTGCTCGGGGATGAGAGCCCCCCCTCCCCCCCCCGCCGCCCCCCACCCCTTTCCTAGATTTAATAAGAGCTACTGGACAGGTTAAGAAACGACACGTCGTTACCGAGGCTACGACTGGCGGGATCGCTCGGCAACCGACAAAACTTGCAACGGAGTGAGGCGAAAACCCCTTGGAACGTCGTGAGAAGGAGCACCAACCTTTAAAAACGTGAATTAAAGGGTGAAATAGCTGCAACAAAAATACATTTTTATGATATTTGTATTACATCTGTAATAGAGACAGAACGTTGAGACAGCAGGATAGAATCGCGCCTTAGGGCGGCAACACAATCGAGGTGGTATCGGGTCAAGGTGCCCATTATGCAATCCCCACTTGACATTCCATCGTCCCGCAATTGAATATTTGGCCAAATGTGTAACACACGGTCAACTCGATATGTTTTACGCTGTTGCCCAAGTCGCATACCTACCCTGCCGAACTTATAACACATGCAACTCATTCATAGCAGTGGCCCTGTGAGGTATTCAGTCCTTTTGAGGTGAATCGTGTATACCTAACTATTAATATACATTGAGGCACATTGCAAGTTAGTCAACAATTAATGGTTAGTCTGCACAACTGCGCTCTCCCACCCACCCTGAAAAGCACAGGGAAGGACGGTACCGGGTGTAGCTGGGGTTCCGAGGTCATTCCGACCCGCTCGAACACGGGTCGCGTCCCTGTGTATTCTGCGTCCCCCTTCCCAACCCGCCATTCGCCATCGGGGCGCCGGCCCAGACCAGCGGTCACAGCTCGTCCCTGGAGGCCGAGTCAATGGGAGAATGCGAGACGTCCAGGTTCTGCGCTGCCTCCCGGATCTTTGCCTGCTCCTTGGTCTTCTGCGACTTGGCGCGGTCCCAGTCCGTCTTCAGCTTCTCGTTGTCCCAGACCGTGGAGGTCTCCGTGTCGCTCACGTAACCCGGGTCGCCCGTGTAATGCGTGGGGTAGATGAGGAGCGGCTCCACGGAGAAAGCCCTCAGGTCGCGTTTCTCAAAGTGATCCATGTACTCGGACCTGATGGGGGAACAGAAAGCTGCCAGGTTCAAACAGGCCAAGGAGAGCGACTGGAAAAGACAGGGCAGGACAGCAGCAAGCTAAGAGGAAGAACATCTTCGGAATAAGCACCCAAGTCCTTATTGTTTTTGAACTGATTCAGGGGAGGTGATGGCCTAGTGGTATCATCGCTAGACTATTAATCCAGAAACTCAGCTAATGTTCTGGGGATCCAGGTTCGAATCCCGCTCCGACAGATGGTGGAATTTGAATTCAATAAAAAATATCTGGAATTAAGAATCTACTGATGACCGTGAAACCATTGTCGATTGTTGGGAAAACCCATCTGGTTCACTAATGTCCTTTAGGGAAGGAAATCTGCCGTCCTTACCTGGTCTGGCCTACATGTGACTCCAGAGCCACAGCAGTGCCCTCTCAACTGCCCTCTGAAATGCCCTAGCAAGCCACTCAGTTCAAGGGCAACTAGGGATGGGCAATAAATGCTGGCCCAGCCAGCAACACCCATATCCCATGAATGAATAAAAAAAAACTGACATACCTCGGATATGATGTGGAGATGTCGGCGTTGGACTGGGGTAAACACAGGAAGAGTTTTAACAACACCAGGTTAAAGTCCAACAGGTTTATTTGGTAGCAAATGCCATTAGCTTTCGGAGCGCTGCTCCTTCGTCAGATGGAATGGATATCCACTCCAACGCTCCGAAAGCTAATGGCATTTGCTACCAAATAAGCCTGTTGGACTTTAACCTGGTGTTGTTAAAACTCTTACTGTGTTTACCTCGGGTATAACAGCCTAACCCACAAGTCAGATGACTGTCCCTTTGAAAGACATTCAGAGACATTTCTTAGCAAGTTGGGAGATGCCATTTGGTCACTCAGTTAGATCAAGGCGGATCTGATCTTGATCTACCCACCGTGGTTCTGTAACCCTTCCCCAACAAAAATCTCATCAATCTCAGGTTAGAGATCGCTCCCCACGCCAATCCCAACAATCTTTTAGGATTCTAGATTTCCATACCCTCTGTGTGAATAAATGCTTCCTGACATCACCCCAGAACCTCACCTCAGCATCTAAGTTAAAAAAAAGTAAAGGAAAAAGTTTAATTATTAGTCACAAGTAGGCTTACATTAACACTGCAATGAAGTTACTGTGAAAATCCCCCAGTCGTCACACTCCGACGCCAGTTCGGGTACACTGAGGGGGAATTTAGCACGGCCAATGCACCCTAACCAACACGTCTTTCTGACTGTGGGAGGAAACCGGAGCACCCGGAGGAAACCCACGCAGACATGGGGAGAATGTGTAAACTCCACAGTAACCCAAGCCGGGAATCGAACCCGGGTCCCTGGCGCTGTGAGGCAGCAGTGTTAACCACTGTGCTCCCGTGCCGCCCAATCCCATCTTGCACGCATCCAGATTTTAACCCAAAAGTAAGAAGAGTGGAGAGCCTGACCTCCGTTCCATTCCTGCACCTTTCAGCGCATTAACACCTCACCCACAGAACGACCAGTGCCCCAGCTCTCCCCCTTGTTTCAGCGCAGGGTACGTACACAGGGTGCTTGTTGTACATCACGGGCAAAAATTCATCCACGGGCAGCATCTTATCAAAGGGTTTGGCATCGAGGAGCTTCTTCGCCCCTTGGAACGAGAGGGCGTATCCGAGAGTCCAGTAGGAGTAATCGGCCTCGACCAAGTTCCGGACCCCGGGCACCGGCTTCTCCGGATGATCCACCTGCATCCGCTTTCGGCCAATGTAGCTGTGGAAGCAGAAACAGGGGATTCTGTTAAAGGAGCGGCAGGAGATTAGAACGGAGGGAGGATAAATATCAAACTAGCGCAGACAAGCACAGAAACGAGGGTGGGGTCCTAGGAAGGCGGATCCGAGCAGAAGATCAAGGCTGGGCTGTCAATGAAGATGGTGGCACAGTGGTTAGCTCTGCTGCCTCACAGCACCAGGGACCCAAGTTCAATTCCGGACTTGGGTCACTGTCTGTGAGGAGTTCGCACATTCTCCCCGTGTCTGCGTGGGTTTCCTCCGGGTGCTCCAGTTCCCTCCCACAGTCCAAAGATGTGCAGGTTAGGTGGATTGGCCATGCTAAATTGTCCCTTAGTGTCCAAAGATGTGCAGGTTAGGTGGATTGGCCATGCTAAATTGTCCCTTCGTGTCCAAAGATGTGCAGGTTAGGTGGATTGGCCATGCTAAATTGTCCCTTAGTGTCCAAAGATGTGCAGGATAGGTGGATTGGCCATGCTAAATTGTCCCTTAGTGTCCAAAGGTGTGCAGGATAGGTGGATTGGCCATGCTAAATTACCCCTTAGTGTCCAAAGATGTGCAGGTTAGATGGATTGGCCATGCTAAATTACCCCTTAGTGTCCAAAGATGTGGAGGTAGGGAGGTTGACCATGATAATTGCGCAGGGCCATGGATATAGGGCAGAGGTGAGGGCCTAGATGGGATGTCCTTTCAGAGAGTCAGTGCAGACTTAATGGGCCGAATGGCCTCTTTCTGCACTGTTGGGGTTCTACGGTTCTAAACAAAAGCCATTACATAAAAAGAAGCAAGGGGATGAGGGAAAGATGGATTGAGAGCATGGATTTAAAAATAAACAGTAAAACAAACAGCCATTGTCGGGATTGCACAAGATTCTTGTGTTCCAGATTGTTAGTCTTAGCTTAATGGGTAACGGTATCGCCTCCAAGATAGAATATTGAGTGTTCAAATCCCACTCCAGGGATGGGAGTACAAAATCCTGCTGACATTCCAGTGCAGTATTGAGGGAGCGTCGGTCTTTGGAGCTTTTTTATTTACCGCTCTTTGACGGGCTGTGGGCGTCACTGGCAAGGACAGCATTTATTGCTCATCCCTAATCGCTCTCAAACTGAGCGGCCACTTCAGAGGGCAATTAAGAGTCAACAACTTCTGGAGGCCAGACCAGGTAAGGATGACAGATCCCCTTCCCTCAAGGATATTCCGCTGCCTCGGAAAAGCAGCCAACATAATCCAACATAACCCCTGGGGGTCCTTGTGCCCCGGACATTCTCTCTTCCACCATCTTCCGTTGGGAAAAAGATACAAAAGTCTGAGGTCACGTACCAACCGACTCAAGAACAGCTTCTTCCCTGCTGCCATCAGACTTTTGAATGGACCTACCTCGCATTAAGTTGATCTTTCTCTGCACCCTAGCTATGACTGTAACACTACATTCTGCACCTTCTCCTTTTCTTCTCTATGAACAGTATGCTTTGTCTGTATTGCGCGCAAGAAACACTGCTTTTCACTGTATACTAATACATGTGACAATCATAACTCAAATCAAAATTGGTGAACGGGGATGGGTTTTTAGGACAACCGATGATAGTTGTCACGGTCACCATCACTGAGGCTAGCTTTCAACTCCAGATTTTATTAACTGAATTTAAATTCCACCAGCTGCCGGGGTGGGATTCGAACCCGTGTCCCCAGAGCACTAGCCTGGGCCTCTCTGGATTACTAGGCCAGTTACATTACCGCTGTCTCCCCCATGCTGTCTCGTTATGTATCACCCCCATAGGTACATCCTTCAGATGACATGTTAAAACAAAACCAGGTTAAAGTCCAACAGGTTTATTTGGTAGTACGAGCTTTCGGAGCACTGCCCCTTCATCAGGTGAGTGGAAAGTTGGGTTCACAAACACGGCACATATAGACAGACTCAATTACAAGTTAATTGAGTCTGTGTCCACATATGCGTGTTTGTGGACCCAACTCTCCTCTCATCTGATGAAGGAGCAGCGCTCTGAAAGCTCGTGATACCAAATAAACCTGTTGGACTTTAACCTGGTTTTGTGAGACTTCTTACTGTGCCCACCCCAGTCCAACGCCAGCATCTCCACATCATGGTAAAACGAGGCCATCTTCGTTGGGTGAAAGATATCCCCTGGCTTTGCTTCGAAGTAAAGCAGGGGAGTTCTCCCCAGTATCCCAGCCAATACTCATGCTCAATCTACTTCACAAAAACATGGGAACAAATCACAATGCTCATTTGGAGACACAGTGGGCCGAATGGCCTCCTTCTCCTTCTGAGATTCTGTCAGAATCTGACCATTATCACGTTGCAGTTTGTTGGGAGCTTGCAGTGTGTAAAGTGGCTGCCACGTTTCCTACTTTCCAACAGTGACCACACTTCAAAAACACAACTCAATTGGCTGCAAAGTGCTTTAAGATGTCCTAAAACTCTGAAAGTCGATATCTAAAGACACAGAGGGGAGGCCTGCTGGTATTATCGCTGGACAATTAATCAAGAAACTCAGTTAATGTTCTGGGGACCCGGGTTCAAATCCCGCCATGGCAGATGGTGGAATTTTTAAAGTAGATTTAAAGTTTATTAGACACAAATTTATCAGACACAAGCTGACATTAACACTGCAATGAAGTTCCTGTGGAAAATCCCCTAATCTCCACACTCTGGTGCCTGTTCGGGTACATTGAGGGAGAATTTAGCATGGCCAGTGTATCTAACCTGCAGACCTTTGGAGTGTGGGAGGAAACTGGAGCTCCTGGAGGAAACCCACGCAGACACAGGGAGAACATGCAGACTCCGCACAGACAGTGACCCAAGCGGGGAATTAAACCAGGTCCCTGGCGCTGTGAGGCAGCAGTGCTAACCGCTGTGCCACCGTGAAATCTGGAATTAAGGATCTCTTGGTGACCA
>NC_135819.1:20158815-20218666 GCF_964213995.1 Mustelus asterias
GGGAAAAGACCTTATCAACGCCCCTCATGATTTTATAAACCTCTATCAGGTCACCCCCTCATCCTCTTACACCCTAGGGAAGGAAGTCCCAGCCTATCCAGCCTCTGGCCACCACGTTCCAGCTGAGGCCTAGGCAGGAACTTACACAATTTTAAGACTTTCTTTCAGAGTTTATGTGGCTCTTTGGCTCAAGAAGAGGAAAAGGAGAAATACGTGTGGAAAATCATTTCCAGGCAACTGATGTCTGCATATTTTAAAATGTTGGCATTTAATCGAATTAATATATTGAGCAGATTGTCAAAGAACTTCAGTCAATATCTTACGACTTGGAAGAAAATGTAGCTGGTCTGATGAGCAAGTTTGCGGGTGATATTAAGACTGCTGGAGTTGCGGATAGTGATGAAGATTGTCAGAGAATACAGCAGGATATAGATAGGCTGGAACATTGGGCGGAGAAATGGCAGATGGAATTTAGTCCAGACAAATGCGAGGTGATGCATTTTGGTCGATCCAATTCAGGTGGGAGCTATAAAATAAATGGTAGAACCATCAGGAGCATCGACACACAGAGATCTGGGAGCACAGGCCCACAGATCCTTAAAAGTGGCCGTACAGGTGGAAAAGGTGGTGAAGAAAGCATAAGGCATGCTCGTCTTCATCGGCCAGGGCATCGAGTATAAAAGTTGGCAAATTATGTTACAGTTGTATAAAATGTTGGTTAGGCCACATTTGGAAAACTGTGTCCAATTCTGGTCACCACACTACCAAAAGGACATGGAGGCTTTGGAGAGAGTACAGAAAAGGTTTACCAGGATGTTCCCTGGTATGGAGGGTATTCGCTATGAGGAGAGATTGAATAAACTGGGATTGTTCTCCCTGAAAAGACGGAGGCTGAGGGGCGACCTGATAAAAGTTTATAAAATTATGAGGGGTGTGGATAGGGTGAACAGTTGGAAGCTTTTTCCCAGGGGCAGAAATGACAATTACAAGGGGGCACAAGTTCAAGATAAGGGGGGAAAGGTTCAGTGGAGACGGGCGGGGGAAGTTTTTTTACACAGAGGGTGGTGGGGGCCTGGAATGCACTGCCAAGTGAGGTGGTTGAGGCAGTTACATTAGCGACATTTAAGACTTATCTGGATAGACACATGAACAGATGGGGAATGGAGGGATACAGACGGTTGGTCTAGATAGGATACTGTGATCGGCGCAGGCTTGGAGGGCCGAAGGGCCTGTTCCTGTGCTGTACTGTTCTTTGTTAATCCCTGATCCTCAGTGCGGGAATGACAAATGATGATGTTGATGCTTCAGCACTCACTGGGCCACAGCAAGTGCCACGGGGTTTGTGATTTGCGATGAAGTCTCAGTACAGCTGCCCTATTAGAATTATAAGTGGCAGTACCAGCTGGGCGAACCAAACTCCCACGGGTCCTCGCCCAACACTGAGACTCCTTACCTCTTTCCAGACATTGTAGTGACTGAGAAAGCAGCCCATTTCCCCCTTGGTCAGGGGTCGCCCCGAGTATGGGTCTTGATAATCCGCCATCATTGTGATGCCGAGCGCTTTTATCTGGCTGCTGTTGAAAGCTCTGTTGAGAAGATTCATGGGAAAAAATATTAGCCCATTTCAGGGGACCAACACCAAAGAAGAATATAACAAATGGCAGCAAGTGGGCGGCACGGTGGTTAACATTGCTGCCTCACAGCGCCAGGGACCCGGGTTCAATTCTGTCCTTGGGTGACTGTCTGTGTGGAGTCTGCACCTTCTCCCCGTGTCTGCGTGGGTTTCTTCCGGGTGCTCTGGTTTCCCCTCACGCTCCAAAGATGTGTAGGTTAGGTGGATTGGCCATGATAAATTGCCTCTTGGTGTCCCAAGATGTGTAGGGTAGGGGAATTAGTGGGGTAAATATGTGGGACTATGGGAGTAGGGCCTGGGCAGAATGCTCTGTTGGAGAAGCGGTGCAGACTCAATGGGCCAAATGGCATCCCTCTGCACTATAGGGATTCTATGAAAGTGGTACAATAGATTCTTGGAGCTCTGAAGGCCCAGCCACATCTGGAATCACTCCATACAATGGTTGTAGAACATGTAATCCATTCTATGGTCAGATTTGTCTGGCCGTTCATGCCGGCGGGATCTTCCAGTCCCACCGACAGCGCACCTCCGCCGCGGGTTTCCCAGCAATGAGGGCGCATTCAACAGAGAGCCCCGTGGATAATGGCAGGACCGGAAGATCCCACCGTTGACCAAAGGCAGGCCACCTCTGAAAAACACACAGCACGGTGTGGGTGGCACAGTGGTTAGCACTGCTGCCTCACAGCGCCAGGGACCCGGGTTCGATTCCCGGCTTGGGTCACTGTCTGTGAGGAGTTTGCACGTTCTCCCCGTGTCTGCGTGGGTTTCCTCCAGATGCTCCGGTTCCCTCTCACGGTTCAAAGATGTGCGGGTTAGGTGGATTGGCCATGCTCAATTGCCCCGTAGTGTCAGGGGGATTAGCAGAATAAATATGTGGGGTTACGGCAATAGGGGGATTGTGTGGTTGGTGCAGACTCGATGGGTCGAATGGCCTCCTTCTGCACTGTAGGGATTCTATGATTCTAGCACACTGCGTGGAAAACCTCACCCTATGTCTTTTTTTAACTGAATACGATGACTGAACGTAGATTAATAGCCCAACACATGCCTCACCTAATTTGCCAGTTTGAGCTGAAAATGGGATGGGAGGGAATCTCGGACACTCCATCATTAGGAAGGAGACAGGAAGATGGTAATATTCATGGTATTGCCATCCACAGGCCCTGCCATGAATTGGTGCAGATGCTGCCGGCGGTGAACTCATCACTTCTGAATTTCCAAAACAAACCCAAAATCACAAGCTTTATACAGCTGGCTTTGATTATCGCTGTGCAGACAAGAGTGTTTTCCAAATCGCTGCGGCTCGGAAACTAAATTCTCATGGGATAAAAGCGAAACACTGACTGAACATCTACAGGCAAGTTTCCTACAGCTCCTACATCAGCGCCAATTGATGGCAGGGCCTTTGGTTGGCAATACCATATTACCATCTTCCTGTCTCCTTCCCAATGATGGAGTGTCCTGGTTTCCCTTACATCTCATTTTCATCTCAAACTGGCAAACTAGGTGAGCCATCTGTTGGGCTATTAATCCACATTCCTACAGCTTCACACTGAGAATCATGTCAGTGCCTGGATGCAACTCCATCGACCCAACTGGCCCTCTGCTCAAACCAAATATGGCAATGTACCTCGGCACCCTGCTCAGACCCAACCTCCGCATTAAACCCCATACCCAGTCTGTTGCTAAGATTTCCATCTTGCACCGCCAGGAACAGAGCACACGTTTACTCCCACCGCTGGCGAGACCTCGGGCCTTCAGCGTCTTGCCTTCACCTCCACAATTTCAGCTCACCCAAAGCATCCCCCTCACCCATCAACTTTGCTTTTCCACTTTGCTGTTTATCTTTCCTGCCACTGGATTGATTCCAGGTCTCCATCTCCAAATTCCTCCACATCCTCATTCTACCATTAAGAAATGGGGGCGGCGCGGTGGCACAGTGGTTAGCGCTGCTGCCTCACAGCACCAGAGATCCAGGTTCAATTCCCGGCTTGGGTCACTGTCTGTGTGGAGTTTGCACGTTCTCCCCGTGTCTGCGTGGGTTTCCTCCAGGTGCCTCCCACAATCTGAAAGACGTGCTGGTTAGGGTGCATTGACCCGAACAGGCACCGGAGTGTGGCAACAAGAGGAATTTCACAGTAACTTCAATGCTGTGTCAATGTAAGCCTTACTTGTGACTAATAAATAAACTTTTACTTTAACTTTAAATCTTTCGAGAAGAAGATTGGTTTTTGATTTAGATAAATGGACACATACAAAGAGTTGTGAATGTAGCCCAATCCATCACGCAAACCAGCCTCCCATCCATTGACTCTGTCTACACTTCCCGCTGCCTCAGCAAAGCAGCCAGCATAATTAAGGACCCCACGCACCCCGGACATTCTCTCTTCCACCTTCTTTCATCGGGGAAAAGATACAAAAGTCTGAGGTGACGTACCAACTGACTCAAGAATAGCTTTTTCGCTGCTGCCGTCAGACTTTTGAATGGACCTACCTTATATTAGCTGATCTTTCTCTACACCCTAGCTATGACTGTAACACTCCATTCTGCACTCTCTCCTTTCCTTCTCCCCTATGTAGTCTCTGTACATCTCTGTCTTATCTTGACCTAGCTTTACTGATAGTCATTGCCTTTTAGTTCTGCTATCATCTTTGTAAACATTTTATTTTGCACCTTCATAGAATCATAGAATCCCTACAGTGCAGAAGGAGGCCATTCAGTCCATCAAGCCTGCACTGACAACAATCCCACCCAGGTCCCATTCTCATAACACCACGTATTTGCCCGGCTAATCCCCCTGACACTAAGGGACAACTTACCATGGCCAATCCACCTAACCGGCACATCTTTGGACTGTGGGAGAAAACCTGAGCACCCAGAGGAAACCCATGCAGACACGGGGAGAATGTGCAGACTCCACACAGAGTTTGTGTGTCACCCGAGGCCGGAATTGAATCCAGGAGCCTGGTGTTGTGAGGCAGCAGTGCTAACCACTGTGCCGCCCTCTTTTGGAACATGGAGGCCAGAGTCGAGCGCAGTAGGTTCTATGGGAAGGTTAACATCAGGATGTAACCGTGTCGCACGCACTGTCTCAGCTACTGTTTATAAAATTGCTACCTTCCATCGACGGCATCGATGACTTTACACGCTATTTCCTGCTCGTATAGAGAGCGAAGCATTCGCTCTCTCCTGTCTGGGCGACGCTTCAAGTTAATCAGGAAAATCTAGAAGATGAAAGGCAAGAAATGTTTCAAATTGGATGATCAGTGAGGTAGCTTCCAATAAGACAGGTTTGCGTAAGTCACCGCACTGACGCCCGCAGAGAGTGGATTCCCGGTTAACAAGAAGGCATTTAATCAGAGGCGGCGCGACTAACATCGAGTACAAGAGCGGCAATGTTTCCAGAACACTCTGGATTCCCCATCTTCCCAACTTGGGACCCAAGATGTAGGGGCAGAACGCGGCCATTCGGCCCATTGAGTCCATTCGATCACGGTTGATAAGTTTATCAACCCCATTCTCCCACCTTTTCCCCCTAATCTTTATTCCCTTACCAATCAAGAACCCATCCATCTGTCTAAAATACACTCAGTGACCTGGCCTCCACAGCCTCCTGCGGCAATGAATTCCACAGATTCACCACTCTCTGGCTGAAGAAATTCCTCCTAAGAACATAAGAAATAGGAGCAGGAGTAGGCCATCTAGCCCCTCGAGCCTGCCCCGCCATTCAACAAGATCATGGCTGATCTGAAGCGAATCAGTTCCACTTACCCGCCTGCTCCCCATATCCCCATATTCCCTTATCGATCAGAAAACTATCTACCCGTGATTTAAACATATTCAACGAGGAAGCCTCCACCACTTCAATGGGCAGAGACTTCCAGAGATTCACTACCCTCTGAGAGAAGAAGTTCCCCCTCAACTCTGTTCTGAACCGGCCCCCCCTTATTTTGAGGCTGTGCCCTCTAGTTCTGGTTTCCCTTCTAAGTGGAAAGAATCTCTCCACTTCTACCCTCTCCAGCCCCTTCATTATCTTATATGTCTCTATAAGATCACCCCTCATCCTTCTAAACTCCAACGAGTACAGACCCAATCTGTTCAATCTCTCCTCATAAGCTACACCCCTCATCTCTGGTATCAACCTGGTGAACCTTCTCTGCACTCCCTCCAAGGCCAATATATCCTTTCGCAAATAAGGGGACCAAAACTGCACACAGTACTCCAGTTGTGGCCTCACCAGTGCCTTGTACAGTTGCAGCAAGACCTCCCTGCTTTTATATTCTATCCCCCTCGCGATAAAGGCCAACATTCCATTCTCCTTCTTGATCACCTGTTGCACCTGCAGACTGAGTTTTTGCGATTCGTGCACAAGGACCCCCAGGTCCCTCTGCACAGTCGCACGATGTAATTTTTCTCCATTTAAATAATATTCCAATTTACTATTCTCCTCATCTCAGTTCTAAAGGGTCGTCCCTTTGCTCTGAGACTGCACCCTTGGATCTTGGTCTCTCCGACTAATGGAAACATCTTCCCCGTGTCCACTCTACCCCGGCCTTTCAGTATTCTTCACTGCTCCGGGGTCACAATTCTGAAACCTCTAGCAGCACACCCTCACTAAGAGGGCTGCATCACAAGCTTCTCAGGCCCACAAGGGAAGGGGTGACCGACATGTGCCGGCCTTGAAAGCCACCATCACGCCCCAAGAGCAAGTTAGGATAAAATCTTACCTCATCGAAGTCCATCTTGTCCGGGTACTTTGGGGACACAGACAAGTACTTGGATGGCTCCATGGGGGGATACTTCACTGAAACATAAACACATTGTCACAATATGGACCATTTGCCACTGGATGTCGCGCAGACACGGAGTGTACACCATCTCCGCTGCAGCCATCCATCTATTCATTGAACAGGAGACCTTGCAGCCCATCGAGCCTATACTGGCTCTTTGGAAGAGCCACTCCAATTAGTCCCACTCTGCCTGCTCTTGCCACATAAACCAGCAACTTTCCTTTTCGAGGGTTTGTCCAGTTCCTGCTCGAGGGTTGCCATCGAATCTCCTTCCACCAGTCTCTCAAGTAGGGCATCCTAAATCGCAGCAGCATGTGGCTTTTATAAAATGGGCTTCTCCTTCCCTCCCCCTGGGGCAGCATGGTGGCACAGGGGTCAGCACTGGTGCCTCACAGCGCCAGAGACCCAGGTTCGATTCCCGGCTTGGGTCACTGTCTGTGTGGAGTCTGCACATTCTCCCCGTGTCTGCGTGGGTTTCCTCCGGGTGCTCCAGTTTCCTCCCACAGTCTGAAAGACGTGCTGGTTAGGGTGCATTGGCCGTGCTAAATTCTCCCTCAGTGTTACCCGAACAGGTGCTGGAGTGTGGCGAATAGGGGATTTTCACAGTAACTTCATTGCAGTGTACTTGTGACTAATAAAATAAACTTTAAACCTTGTGTGCTATCAGAGAACCATAGAAAATTACAGCTCAGAAACAGGCCCTTTGGCCCTTCTTGGCTGTGCCGAACCATTTTATGCCTAGTCCCACTGACCTGCACTTGGACCATATCCCTCCACACCCCTCTCATCCATGAACCCGTCCAAGCTTTTTACCACTTTATCCGGCAGCTCATTCCACACTCCCACCGCTCTCTGCGTGAAGAAGCCCCCCCCTAATATTCCCTTTAAACTTTTCTCCTTTCACCCTTAACCCATGCCCTCCAGTTTTTTTCTCCCCTAACCTCAGCGGAAAAAGCCTGCTTGCATTCACTCCATCTATACCCATCAAAATCTTATACACCTCTATCAAATCGCCCCTCAATCTTCTACGCTCCAAGGAATAAAGTCCCAACCTATTCAATCTCTCTCTGTAACTCAGCTTCTCAAGTCCCGGCAACATCCTTGTGAACCTTCTCTGCACTCTTTCAATCTTATTTACATCCTTCCTGTAACTAGGTGACCAAAACTGTACACAATACTCCAAATTCGGCCTCACCAATGCCTTATATAACCTTACCATAACACTCCAACTTTTATACTCGATACTCCGATTTATAAAGGCCAATGTACCAAAGGCACTCTTTACAACCCTATCCACCTGTGACGTCACTTTTAGGGAATTCTGTACCTGTATTCCCAGATCCCTCTGTTCAACTGCACTCTTCAGAGTCCTACCACTTACCCTGTACGTTCTTCTTTGGTTTGTCCAAATATCGCCCCATAATTTTGATACAATCAACTCCAAAATCAAACTGTCCTCACTATAAAAAGGATTCTGAAAAGGAATCCTGAAAACAAAAAACAAGATAATGTACAGTTTGAGTAAAAGCAAATTACTGCGGATGCTGGAATCTGAAACCAAAAGAGAAAATGCTGGATAATCTCAGCAGGTCTGGCAGCATCTGTAAGGAGAGAAAAGAGCTGACGTTTCGAGTCCAGATGACCCTTTGTCAAAGCTAAAAGGCATAGAAAGTGGGAGGTATTTATACTGCAGGGGGGAGGGAATGAAAGATGAGTCATAGCCACAGAAACCAGGGGAAAGGCTGCTAATGGCAGCCCGTAGAGAGAAGGTGTGAATGGGCAAACAGCAGAGAAGCTGTAATGAGAGGGTGAACTGTGACAGATGAAGATGTGGGGGGAGGGGGAAATGGGTGGGACAGAGGTAAAGTTTAGAAAAGGGGAAGCGGGGGGGAGAAAAGGTAAGGGAAGGGGGGTGAAGTAGGGGGAAAGAGCAGGGGGAGGGGGAAGAAAAATGAAGAAAGACCATAAAGAAATAAAAGGTAGAGAACAGTAAAAAATTAAATAAAATAGCATGAAAACAAAGGGGTGGAGGTGGGGTAGAGCGAATCATCTGAAGTTGTTGAATTCGATGTTGAGACCGGAAGGTGTAAAGTGCCGGCAACATCTTCATCTGTCACAGTTTACCCTCTCATTACAGCTTCTCTGCCGTTTGCCCATTCACACCTTCTATTTTCTCTATGGGCTGCCATTAGCAGCTTTTCCCCTGGTTTCTGTGGCTATGACTCATCTTTCATTCCCTCCCCCTGCAGTATAAATGTCTCCCACTTTCTCTGCCTTTTAGCTTTGACAAAGGGTCATCTGGACTCGAAACGTCAGCTCTTTTCTCTCCTTACAGATGCTGCCAGACCTGCTGAGATTTTCCAGCGTTTTCTCTTTTGGTTTCAGATTCCAGCATCCGCAGTCATTTGCTTTCACCCCGTAAAGTAAACTTATCCTTGGGGAGGAGACAGTGGCGCAGTGCTAAGATCACTGGGTGAGTAATCCAGAGTGTTCAAGTCCCACCACGGCAGCTGGTAGGATATAAATTAAAGTCTGGAATTATAAAGTGAGTCTCAGTAATGATTACCACGCCAACTCTCAACAATTATCATTAAAAACCCATCTGGTTCAGTGACGGGGAAGGAAGTCTGCCGTCCTTACCCGGCCTGACCTACAGGTGACTCCAGAGCCACAGCAAATGTGGTCGACTCTGAAATGGCTCGAGCAAGCCACTCATTTCAAGGGCAATTAGGGATGGGCAACAAGCATCGGCGGCCCACATCGCAGGAAAGGAAGGGGGGGGAGAACATAAGAACATAAGAAATAGGAGCAGGAGTAGGCCATCTAGCCCCTCGAGCCTGCCTCGCCATTCAATAAGATCATGGCTGATCTGAAGTGGATCGGTTCCACTTACCCGCCTGATCCCCATAACCCATAATTCCCTTACCATCTATCCGTGATTTAAACATATTCAACGAGGTAGCCTCCACCACTTCAGTGGGCAGAGAATTCCAGAGATTCACCACCCTCTGAGAGAAGAAGTTCCTCCTCAACTCTGTCCTAAACTGACCCCCCCTTTATTTTGAGGCTGTGCCCTCTAGTTCTAGTTTCCTTTCTAAGTGGAAAGAATCTCTCCACCTCTACCCCATCCAGCCCCTTCATTATCTTATAGGTCTCTATAAGATCCCCCCTCAGCCTTCTAAATTCCAACGAGTACAAACCCAATCTGCTCAGTCTCTCCTCATAATCAACACCCCTCATCTCTGGTATCAACCTGGTGAACCTTCTCTGCACTCCCTCCAAGGCCAATATATCCTTCCGCAAACACAGCCGCAACGTAAAGTTAGCCCGATTTGACCTGTAGCTGGGAATGTACACGTCAGTCAGTGCGGTCACGGACATCAAGCCTGATATCCACCCCCCCCCCCCCCCCCCCCGCACCCGCACACACAAACACACACACACACACACGAAAACACACCGTGTCACTTACCCATAACCTCCAAATGCACGTGGGTGAAGCTGTCCACCTCGTCCTGCATGGTGCTGGTTGACTTCAGTGGCACCTGCAGGAACCCATAGTGTTCTTTATTACAGATATACATCTGGACCCCTGAAACAGAGGCAAAACATTTGTATTAGTGCAGCAACATTCACCCTGTGAGGCACATTAATGGGAACAAAGAACAGTACAGCCCAGGAACGGGCTCTTTGGCCCTCCAAGCCTGCGCCGATCACATTGTCCTATCTAGACCAACCGCTTGTATCCCTCTATTCCCCGTCTGTTCTTGTGTCTATTCAGATAAGTCTTAAATGTCGCTAACGTAACTGCCTCAACCACCTCACTTGGCAGGGCATTCCAGGCCCTCTGTGTAAAAACTTACCCCTCACATCTCCACTGACCCTTTCCCCCCTTATCTTGAACTTATGCCCCCTTGTAATTGCCATTTCTGCCCCTGGGAAAAAGCTTCCAACTGTTCACCCTATCCATACCCCTCATAATTTTATAAACTTCTGTCTGGTCGCCCCAGGTACAATGCAGGATCCATGGGTATTGGTTAAGTTTATACAAGATATGTGCTGAAGTTTGGTACATTGTGACGTAGATACATGATATGTGCGTGTGTGATAAAACATTTATATAGCGTCTTTCATGAGTTCAGGACACTCCAACGGGCATCCAATTAAGTACTTTCAAAGTGCAATCACGGATGTAATGTAGGAAATATGGCAGCCAATTTGCAAGCAGGAAGCTCTCGCCATATCCCCAGAGGATTGCGGAGGCTGAGGGGGGGGTTCAGCAATGTCAAAAATGAGCTTGACAAGATATTTGCGGCACGATAGCACAGTGGTTAGCACTGCTGCTTCACAGCTCCAGGGTCCCGGGTTCGATTCCCGGCTCAGGTCACTGTCTGTGTGGAGTTTGCACATTCTCCTCGTGTCTGCGTGGGTTTCCTCCGGGTGCTCCGGTTTCCTCCCACAGTCCAAAGATGTGTGGTTAGGTTGATTGGCCAGGTTAAAAATTGCCCCTTAGAGTCCTGGGATGCGTAGGTTAGAGGGATTAGTGGGTAAATATGTGGGGTGGGATTGTGGTCGGTGCAGACTCGATGGGCCGAATGGCCTCCTTCTGCACTGTAGGGTTTCTATGATTTGTTGGGCAATGGAACTGAGGGATGTGGAGCAATGGAAGATACAGGTCAGCCAGGATCTAAGTGAATGACGCTACAGGCTAGAGGGACTGAATGGCCTCATCCTGTTCCTGTGTCACTTTAACACCCAAGCTCGGTGGCCCGTTCGGAAGCACTAACGCAACTTCCCCAGAGGTGTCTCTTCACCGTTTAACAATAGTCATCTAGAAAGGTGTGATGAAGGTCAGAGGACACAGTCATAGCTTTCATTCAAGGGAATTTAGGTGCATTGTGGTTAGGGTGCATTGACCTGAACAGGTGCCGGAGTGTGGCGACTAGGGGAATTTCACAGTAACTTCATTGCAGTGTTAATGTAAGCCTTACTCGTGACTAATAAATAAACTTAAAAAGACTTTTATTTTTAAATTAAAAAGGTATTGTTGAATAAAAAGACATGCTGTCAAAGCTTGGCAATTAACTGTCCCCTGGTGCATGCACCAGGGCAACGCCTCTGCCAACAAGAGTCCGCTTTTTAAAAACTAATTTTGCGGGATGCGGGCATTACTGGATACACCAGCATTTATCGCCAACCAATCAGCACTCTCTTCTCATGCAGTATGAATTCATAGAATTTACAGTGCAGGAGGCCATTCGGCCCATCGAGCCTGCACCAACAACAATCCCACCCAGGCCCTATCCCTGTAACCCCATGTATTTACCCTGCTAATCCCCGACATAAAGGGGCAATTTAGCACGGCCAATCCATCTAACCTGCGTTAAGAGTGTGGGGGAAAATCGGAGCACCCGGAGGAAACCCACACAGGCACAGGGAGAACGTGCAAACTCCATATAGGCAGTGACCCAAGCCAGTAATCGAACCCAGGTCCCTGGCGCTGTGAGGCAGCAGTGCTAACCACTGTGCCACCCAATTTTTTTGAATTTTAGAATAGAATCCCTACAGTGCAGAAGGAGGCCATTCGGCCCTTCGAGTCTACACCGACCACAATCCCACCGAGGCCCCATTCCTGTAACCCCATATATTTACCCTGCTAATCCCCCCGACACTAGGGTAAATTTAGCATGGCCAATCAACCTAACAATCACATCTTTGGAGTGTGGGAGGAAACCTGAGCACCCGGAGGAAACCCACGCAGACACGGGGAGAACGCGCAGACTCCACACAGACAGTGACCCAAGACCAGAACTGAACCTGGGTCCCTGGCGCTATGAGTCAGCAGTGCTGACCGCTGTGCCAACAAACAACATTGTTGTTTCCTTACAGGTTTGGTATTCTGGCCAATCTGTCCTGATGAGTGCAAACTGAAAAGATTTGATAGCATGTCTCTCCTTTCAGCAATACGCAAGTTCTGTCCGACCAAACTATTATTTGAATGCAAAAGGCTTGAGTACGCTTGTTTATTTATTAGTGTCACAAGTAGGCTGACATTAACGCTACAATGAAGTTACTGTGAAAATCCGCTGGTTGCCACACTCCTGTTCGGGTACACTGAGGGAGAATTTAGCACGGCCAATGCACCCTAACCAGCACGTCTTTCAGGCTGTGGGAGGAAACCGGAGCACCCGGATGAAACCCATGCAGACACGGGGAGAATGTGCAGACTCTGCACAGACAGTGACCCAAGCTGGGAATCGAACCTGGGTCCCTGGCGCTGTGAGGCAGCAGTGCTAACCACCGTGCCATTGTGAGATAAACGTGAATTGTGGAATGGTTGCAGCAAAGGAAGCCATTCAGCCCATCATGTCTGCACCCGCTCGACAAATGCTCGAAGGGCTGAATGGCCTCCTCCTGCTCCTATTTTCTATCCCCACGTTGCCATCGTTCACTGGCTGTGCCCATCTTCACAATTCCCACACCAACCAGAAAGCTAACGCGCACTTAGTTTAGTTTATTTATTAGTGTCACAAGTAAGGCTTACATTAACACTGCAGTGACGTTACTGTGAAAATCTCCTCGTCGCCCACACTCCGGCGCCTGTTCAGGGGGAAAAAAAAGGAAACCCACGCAGACACAGGGAGAACGTGCAAATTCCACACAGACACCCAAGCTGGGAATCGAACCCGGGTCCCTGGCGCTGTGAGACAGCAGTGCTAACCACTGTGCCACTTATATATGCAGGATTAAGGGATTATTTCGCTGAGGTGCCTTGTTGTGCAGCCTCAGACACTGACCACATAGTCAGCCCAGGTTTGAATGCTGCGACCAGCTCGCATCCCTGCACAGCTCCACGGCACTTAGTCACGTCCAGGGGGTTGGATCCTGCTGCTCACCTGCTTGCCGGCACGAGAATGCAAAGACAATGATGTCGTCAAAAGACCAGGTATAGTCGGGGTGCGGGGGGTAAAACGCCAGTTGCTTGGAGGCCTCTTTGCGAAGGTCGATCAGCATGGTGGAGTGGACCATGACCACCGGGAAGCAGCCAAGCCGGTCCCGTTTCCGTATGGGGACGTACGCCGGGGTCCGCTTGTAATAACCCTGCCAGGGAAAGAAAGCATTACTGTGCAACACAACGTCAGATATCGACACAGGAAAAAGAACCGTGTCGGCAAGGGGCTCAGGCCAATGTCAGGCAACTAACCCCCTGGGCACCACAAGGAACCGGTTTAAGGGCAATATTAAAGTCTGGTACAGAGTTGGATCACGATGATACCAGACTGATGCAGAGTTGGAGCGCGGTGAGACCAGCGTGGCACAGAGTTGGAGCGCCAGGATACCATGTGTGGTACAGAGTTGGAGCGTGGTGATACCAGACTGGCACAGAGTTGGATCACGGTGATACCAGACTGGCATAGAGTTGGAGTGCGGTGAGACCAGCGTGGTACAGAGTTGGAGCGCCAGGATACCATGTGTGGTACAGAGTTGGAGCGTGGTGATACCAGACTGGTACAGAGTTGGAGCGCGGTGAGACCAGGCTGGTACAGGGTTGGAATATGGTGTCATATGAAGCTAGTACAGGGTTGGAGCGCAATGATACCAGACTGGTCCAGGGTTGCAGCACAGTGATAGAAGCCTGAATACACTCATTCCATCGCAGGTTAAGACTGAAGCAGCAGTGCAGGAAGTGTGAAGTAAATACATCTCTCAACCAATCCCTGTCAGCTCCAGTGTGACCCGATCTTTGCTGTGTGTGTAGCGGGGGCCGGGAGCAGAGAGCGTGTCTCCCCTAATCAGAGGAACCGAGCGACTGATTTCCCACAATGGGCACCCACCAGCTGGTGAGATGCAGAATGCAGGCAGCACCTCAGGGTGACAGTGCACCGAGGCACCTCAACTGGGAAATGGCAGCAAACATTAACAACTCTCTCCTGAACCCCACTTCACGGCCCAGCACACCATCAAACACATTAGCAGCACATTCACAATGCAGAGGGTATCACTAAATACTACCAGAGGACAGGAGGGGCAAAGAGAGGGGAAGAAATAGTTAATATGAAGTTTGATAGGAGTAAATGGAGAGGATGTGTTTCCACCAGCAGGAGGGACAACAACCAGAGCACAGATAATGTTAATGAGAGAGAGAGAGAGACAGAGCGAGAGAGAGGGACAGAGTGAGAGAGCGAGAGAGAGGGGGACAGAGCGAGAGCGAAAGCGAGAGGGACAGAGTGAGAGCGAGTGAGAGAGTCAGAGAGAGTCAGGGAGAGAGAGAGAGAGAGAGAGTCAGGGAGAGAGAGGGAGAGTCAGGGAGAGAGAGGGAGAGTCAGGGAGAGAGAGGGAGAGTCAGGGAGAGAGAGGGAGAGTCAGGGAGAGAGTGGGAGAGTCAGGGAGAGAGAGGGAGAGTCAGGGAGAGAGAGAGAGAGAGAGTCAGGGAGAGAGAGAGAGTCAGGGAGAGAGAGAGTTAGAGAGAGAGAGAGAGAGTTAGAGAGAGAGTGTTAGAGAGAGAGAGTGTTAGAGAGAGAGAGTGTTAGAGAGAGAGAGTTAGAGAGAGAGAGTGTTAGAGAGAGAGAGTGTTAGAGAGAGAGAGTGTTAGAGAGTGTGTTAGAGAGAGAGAGAGATAGAGAGAGAGAGATAGAGAGAGAGAGAGATAGAGAGAGAGAGAGTTAGAGGGAGAGAGAGTTAGAAAGAGAGAGTTAGCGAGAGAGTTAGAGAGAGAGTGTTAGAGAGAGAGTTAGAGAGACAGAGAGAGTTAGAGAGGGAGAGGGTGTTAGAGAGAAAGAGTGAGTTAGAAAGAGAGAGAGAGAGAGAGTTAGGGAGTGTGGAGAGTTAGAGAGAGAGAGAGTTAGAGAGAGAGAGAGAGTTAGAGAGAGAGAGAGAGTTAGAAAGAGAGAGTTAGAGAGATAGAAAGAGAGAGTTAGAGAGAGAGAGAGTGAGTGTGTTAGAGAGAGAGTTAGAGAGACAGAGAGAGTTAGAGAGGGAGAGAGAGTTAGAGTGTTAGAGAGAGAGAGAGAGTTAGAGAGAGCGAGTTAGAGAGAGAGAGTTATGGAGTGTGGAGAGTTAGAGAGAGAGAGAGTTAGAGAGAGAGAGAGAGTTAGAGAGAGAGAGAGAGAGAGTTAGAAAGAGAGAGAGAGTTAGAGAGAGAGAGAGTTAGAGAGAGAGAGAGTTAGAGAGAGAGAGAGTTAGAGAGAGAGAGAGTTAGAGAGAGAGAGAGTGAGTTAGAGAGAGAGAGAGAGAGAGAGTTAGAGAGAGAGAGAGTTAGGGAGTGTGGAGAGTTAGAGAGCATGCTCTGGGGAATCTGAAGAAGGCAGATGAATGCTTGGGGCTTAGAGAAAGAGGCTGACAGGGGACTGGAATCAAAGCGCACACCATAAACTCTTCAGAGAATCTGAGACCATTCAAGGCCATCAGTTGAGATGAAGCTGAAGCATGAAATGGGAGTTGAGGAAGAATGTTGCCCTCGACCTACCTCCGAGGTCATCCCACACCAGAAATTGGAATAGGCTGAGCGCGAGTCCAACATCGGGGCAACAACGGTCTTGTTCTCCGCGATAAGAAGGTTCAGGGTGTCCGGGTTCATCAGGAAATTGTCTGTGTCGAGAAACTGAAAAGAAGCAAAGCATCGGTGAGCAGGGACCAGATCGCCGCCCGGAGACTGTGCCAAACAAACACCGTGCCCAGGCAGGGTGGCACTGGGCACCTGCCAACGCCTCTGAGCATGACGAGAGTGCAGACAGTGCGGCGGAACTAGGAGGCCCGTAACTGAGCAGCAGAAATGGTGCCCGTGGTATAAAAATCCTAATGGCAGGGTGTTATTAGGAAGATAGAGAGAGGAATATTCCATTCTGCTTCTCAAACTGTTCCATCGTGCATAGAGAATGATCACGGTAACTACCTAACCACATTCCATAACACACTTGCCTATCCAATAACTATCGCGTCGCTGTACGCTTCCTAACATCACCCTCAACAGTCGAGCTCCAATGTTAAGCTTCTGCCCAAAGGTTCTGGACTCCCACATCAGAGGGTAGAGGATCTTTCTATCCATCCCACCAACTCCTTTCAGAGAATCATAGAATCAATCCCTCCCCAACTCTCGCCCTCCCCAACTCGGAAGGACTAGAATCAGTGCAGAAGGAGGCCATTCGGCCCATCGAGTCTGTACCGACCACAATCCCACCCTGGCCCTATCCCTGTAACCCCATGCATTTACCCTAGCTAGTCCACCTGACACTAAGAGGCAATTTGGCACGGCCAATGCACCTTAACACGCACATCTTTGGACTGTGGGAGGAAACCGGAGCAGCCGGAGGAAACCCACGCAGACACGGGGAGAACGTGCAGACTCCACACAGACAGTGACCCAAGCCGGGAATCGAACCTGGGTCCCTGGCACTATGAGGCAGCAGTGCTAACCACTGGGCCACCGTGCCGCTCATTTCATTCTCATGGAGCTGCTGAAGCACAAGATGGGAGAGGTACACCCAGTCCGACACTGACAATTGGCTTGGAACTGTTCTCAGAGGTACGTCAGCAGTCTTGCCTATGGGGAGATGGTAGCGCAGTGGTAATGTCACTGACCCAGCAACCCAGAGGTCCGGTTAATACCGTGGGGACATTGAGTTCAGATCCCACAATGGCAACAAATGGAATTTAAATTCAATTGATAAAAATCTGGAATATAAAGACAGTCTCAGACATGATGACCTTGAAACTATCATTGATTGTTGTAAAAGCAAATCCTTTAGGAAGGGAAATCTGCTGCCTCTGCCTGGTCTGGCCTACCTGGATGTGGTGGCACTGGAGGCGGTTCAGAAGAGGTTCACTCTGGTTCCAGGTTTAAAGGAGCTGCCGTATGAGGAGCGGTTGAGTAGCTTGACCTCGTACTCGCTGGAGTACAGAAGAATGAGGGGCAATTTGTTTGAGGGATATAAAATACTCAATGGGATTGATAAAGTAAATGTCAACCAAATGTTCCGCCTTCTAGAACAGTCCAGGACAAGAGGTCACAGTTGTAGAGTAAGGCGGGGGGGGTTCAAGACAGAGATAAGGAGAAGCTACTTCTCACTGAGGGTTTGTGAATCTCACTGCCCCAGAGTGCAGTGGATGCAGAACCAATCAATAGATTCAAGAAAGAGATAGATAAATATTTGATCAAAAGCGGGATGCAGGGCTAAAGTTTATTTATTGGTCACAAGTAAGGCTTACATTAACCCTGCAATGAAGTTACTGTGAAATTCCCCGAGTCGTCACACTCCGGCACCTGTCGGTTCAATGCACCCTAAGCCAGCACGTCTTTCAGACTGTGGGAGGAAAGCGGAGGAAACCCACTCAGACACGGGGAGAACATGCAAACTCCCGCACAGACAGTGACCCAAGCCGGGAATCAAACCCGGGGTCCCTGGCGCTGTGAGGCAGCAGTGCTAACCACTGTGCTGCCCCATGGCCGTGGGGAAAAGGCAGGGAAGTGGAGTGAGGACGAGATGGAGATCAGCCATAGAACATAGAACAGTACAGCACAGAACAGGCCCTTCGGCCCACGATGTTGTACCGAGCTTTATCTGAAACCAAGATCAAGCTATCCCACTCCCTATCATCCTGGTGTGCTCCATGTGCCTATCCAATAACCGCTTAAATGTTCCTAAAGTGTCTGACTCCACTATCACTGCAGGCAGTCCATTCCACACCCCAACCACTCTCTGCGTAAAGAACCTACCTCTGATATCCTTCCTGTATCTCCCACCATGAACCCGATAGTTATGCCCCCTTGTAATAGCTCCATCCACCCGAGGAAATAGTCTTTGAACGTTCACTCTATCTATCCCCTTCATCATTTTATAAACCTCTATTAAGTCTCCCCTCAGCCTCCTCCGCTCCAGAGAGAAAAGCCCTAGCTCCCTCAACCTTTCCTCATAAGACCCACCCTCCAAACCAGGCAGCATCCTGGTAAATCTCCTCTGCACTCTTTCCAGCGCTTCCACATCCTTCTTATAGTGAGGTGACCAGAACTGCACACAATATTCCAAATGTGGTCTCACCAAGGTCCAAGCCATGATCATACAGAATGGTGGAGCAGGCTCGAAGGGCTGAATGGCCTGCTCTCGCTCCTAATTCCTATGTGACTCCAGACCCACAGCAATGTGGTTGACTCTTAACTGCCCTCTGTAACATCTGAGCAAGACGCTCAGTCCAAGGACAACCAGGGATGGGCAACAAGTGGTGTGGTAAAGCGATGCCCAGATCCCATGAAAGGATTAAAAATAAACCGTGGCACTGATGCAAGAGATCAAATTGGATTAAACTTCCACCTTCACCCCTCACCAATTCTGGGCATCCACCAGCCGACAGCTGCAGGCCCGGCTAGCTGACATTTCTCCAGCAAGTCCACGCACAGGCACAGTTGAAGAATAAGAGATCCACTGATTAAGATGGAGATGAGAATATGGTTTTCTCTCAAAGGTTGGAGTTTGGGGGTGATTGAATTTATTCAAGACACTCCGAAGATGTACGGGTTAGGTGCATTGGCATGCTAAATTGCTCCCGAGTGTCAGGGGGACTAGCAGGGTAAATAGTGGGGTTACGGATGGATGGATTGCTGTTGGTGCAGGCTCAGTGGGCCGAATGGCCTCCTTCTGCACTGGATTTTATGACTCCAGGTCGAAAACATTTTGATGGACAAGGGAGACATGGGTGGGAAGATGGTAAAGTGCAACTGGGATCACGACCAGAGTGGTGGAGCAGGCTTGAAGGGCTGAATGGCCTACTCCTGCCCCCAAGTCCGGTGAGCCTATTCTAATTAGACTCTCCATTCACACCTACCCAACTCGAAAGGGACATTGCACACCTACCCCGCCTCAATAAAACCGGCAGGACTATTAATAGCTCCATAACCACAAGCATACCCCCAGCGCTCCAATTCCCCTTCTCACCCAACACTGGTCTCATCATCGAGCTGAATCCACTGGCCCATGGGGAGAAAGGAATTCTCTGACCCCTCCCTTTGTGACTAGGACAGAACATTTGCTATGTTCCAACTAGTTTAGGATTTCTGCCCTTTTGTTCACCGTAGGATTGAAAACTGCATAGAATCCCTACAGAAATCATAGAAGTCATAGAAATCATAGAAACCCTACAGTACAGAAAGAGGCCATTCGGCCCATCAAGTCTGCACCGACCACAATCCCACCCAGGCCCTACCCCCATATCCCTACATATTTTGCCCACTAATCCCTCTAACCTATGCATCTCAGGACACTAAGGGGCAATTTTAGCATGGCCAATCAACCTAACCCGCACATCTTTGGACTGTGGGAGGAAACCGGAGCACCCGGAGGAAACCCACGCAGACACGAGGAGAATGTGCAAACTCCACACAGACAGTGACCCAAGCCGGGAATCGAACCCAGGTCCCTGGAGCTGTGAAGCAGCAGTGCTAACCATTGTGCTACCGTGCCGCCCATTCCTGCCGGAATGCAGGAGGAGGAGGCCATTCAGCCCATGGAGTCTGCACCGACTTAAACCAATGTCACATATTCACAAAGAAACCAAAAGACAGGTGGTGCATCTAAATACAATTCTTTGGAGGAAGAAATGACTTTGGATCCATGGTTCCCAAAGCTCTCCACCTCTGGGGGGGCTTGGCCACATCTCTTGTCTGGGTCTTTCATAGAGCTTGCATTTCTATAGCATCTTTCACAGCCCCAGATCATCCAAAGCGTTTTGTTGTCAATGGACTATTTCTGAAGTATTGTTGTAATATAGGAAATCAATATGTGCACAGCAAGCTCCCACATACAGCATGTGACCAGATGATCTGTTTTGGTGATGCCGGTTGAGGGGTGAATATTGGCCACAACACCGGGGAAGATCTCCCTTGCTCTTCTTCAAACAGTGCCACACTCACGGTGGCACGATGGCACAGTGGTTAGCACCGCTGCCTCACAGCGCCAGGGAACCGGGTTCAATTCCTGAGTTGGGTCACGTCTGTGCGGAGTCTGCACGTTCTCCCCCGTGTCTAAAGGGGAGGTGATGGCCTAGTGGTATCATCGCTTGACTATTAATCCAGGAACTCAGCTAACGTTCTTGGGGACCAGGGTTCGAATCCCGCCACGGCAGATGGTGATATTTGAATTCAATAAAAAATATCTGGAATTAAGAATCTACTGATGACCATGAAACCACTGTCGATTGTCGTAAAAACCCATCTGGTTCACTAATGTCCTTTAGGGAAGGGAATCTGCCGTCATTACCCGGTCTGGCCTACATGTGACTCCAGAGCCACAGCAATGTGGTTGACTCTCAACTGCCCTCTGAACAAGGGCAACTAGGGATGGATAATAAATGCTGGCCAGCCAGCGACTCCTGCGTCCCACGAATGAATAAAAAAAACATGGGTTTCCTCTGGGTGCCGCAGTTTCCTCCCACATCCCAAGGATGTGCAGGTTAGGTTGATTGGCCATGCTAAATTGACCCTAGTGTCAGGAGGATTAGCAGAGTAAATATGTGGGGTTACGGGAATAGGGTGGGATTGTGGTCGGTACTGACTCGATGGGCCAAATGGCCTCCTTCAGCACTGTATGAATTCTATAAATCCCTTTCGTACCTGTCTGAGAGGGCCTTGGATTAACACCTTTTCTGAAAGTAAGTACCCCCAACAGTGCAGCACTCCCTCAGTACCGCACTGAACATGTCTGCCGAGATTTTATGCTCCGGAGTGGGACTTGAACCTACGACCTTCTCACTCAGGGACAAGAGCACTATCCACTGAGCTATGGCTAACTTGTGCATTTGGGATTCAGATCAAAGCACACAGACCTCCACTCAATGAATTGTCTGAACAATCCCTATGGCAGCAGCAGTAAACGCCAAAGCAATCTCTGCAGCTCATTATGTGTGTTTCTGACACGCAGAGAATCTCTGCTGAAACGGTGCTGTCCTTACCAAAATATAATCAGCCCATCGATCCCTTGCTGAGTTCAGTGCTGCTTGCCTGAGCTTCATCACGTGCTCGTATCGAGAGTCGGACCAATGCTTAGGCCCCATTTCATCGAAGTAGGATCTGAAAGCCAACATTGCAAAGCACACACAGGACGTTAGTATCCAACACGACGCCATCATTACAGCAAGACAACTGCCTGACCAGCCGCTCCAATGCTGCTCAATTTGTCATCCAAGTTAGGTGCAGGAGTAGGCCATTCAGCCCATCAAGCCTGCCCCACCATTCAATAAGACTTTGGCTGGCCTAATTTTAACCTCAACTTCACATTCCTGCCTACCCCCAATGACCTTCTACTTACCAAGGATCTACTCCATCTGCCTTAAAGATAAACAAAGGCTGATCTTCCACCGCCTTTTGAGAGACTTCCAAAATCTCGCGACACTCAGAGAAAGAAACTTTTCCTCAATCGCTATCTTAAATAGGCAATCCCATTATTTTGAAACATTGACCCCCTGGTTCTTGATTCTCCCACAAGAGGAAACATCCTCTCCACATCCACCCTGTCAATATCTCACAGCATCTTGTATGTTTCAATCAAGTCGCCTCTTACTCTTCTAAACTCTAGTGGGCACAAGCCCAACCTCTCCAACCTTTCCTCACAAGACAACTCGCCCATTCCAACATTTTCTGACATATTTACATCTTTCCTTAAATAAGATGGCTAATGCTGTACACAGAACTCCAGGTGATCTCACCAGTGCCCTGTACAACTGTAGCATTACCTCCCTACCCTTTTATTCAATTCCCCTCGCAATAAAGCATAACATTCCCTCCCACTCTGCCCACTGTCAATCCTGCCAATCAGTCCACCTCCCCCCCACCGCCACAACACTTCTCCAGTAGCATCAAGTAGTCAACCTCTCTGAGTAAACCGTCAAGTCGGTCCTAGATATCTGATAGTTATTCTCAAACCCACCCCCATTTCTATCACTCACCTTCCCCACTTCTACCCCTCCCAGTCCAGGTCTGCCATTCAGCACCAATTATCATGGAACACCATCACCCCAAAAACGCACACCATCCTGACTTAGAATCATAGACCGTACAGAAGGAGGCCGTTCAGCCCATTGAGTCCGCACCGACCACAATCCCACCCAGGTCCTATCTCCATAACCCCATGCATTTACCCCAGCTAGTCCCCCTGACACTAAGGGGCAATTTAGCACGGCCAATCCACCTAACCCGCACGTCTTTCAGGCAGTGGGAAGAAACGGGAGCACCCGGAGGAAACCCACGCAGACACTGGGAGGATGTGCAAACTCCGCACAGACAGTGACCCAAGCCGGGAATTGAACCCGGGTCCCTGGTGCTGTGAGGCAGCAGTGCTAACCACTGGGCCACCGTGCCATCCATATACTTGACCACGTGTATCTCTCTTCCTTCATCGTCCATACACTGGAATGCGGCACGGTGGTTAGCACTGTTGCCTCATAGTGCCAGGGACCCAAGTTCGATTCCGGCCTTGGGTCGCTATCTGCACATTCGCCCCGTTTTCTCCGGGTGCTCTGGTTTCCTCCCACAGTCCAAAGATGTGCGGGTTAGATTGATTGGCCATGCTAAATTGCCCCTTAGTGTCAGGGGGACGAGCAGGGTAAATATCTGGGGTTACAGGAATAGGGCCTTGGTGGGATTGTGGTCAGTGCAGACCCGAAGGGCTGAATGGCCTCCTTTTGCACTGTAGGGACTCTATAATAATTCTATAACATAACCACAGGAGCACAAGGACTGTAGATGCTCAATAAGAAGGTAACTCGAGATGGAGAGTAGAGCTGCAGCAAGCCAGTACAGACTTGTCATCATAACCCACAAATTAAGAAAAAAACGCTACAGCAGAAAGACATTGGCCTACCCTCGTACTGTAATTTGCAGAGGACAAAGGTCACACTTCACCAGTGCCTCATTAGATGTGACACCCATAGGATGTGAAAGGCACCATACAAATGCAAAGAGGGTCTGTTTTCTCGTTTGAAGACTCCGCTACTCACAGTGATTGAGGTTTCATATATTTGTTCCCTTTTCTGTTCTGCAGGGTAATAACAGACCACAATATGGATATTAACACAACTGTACCATACACTGACTGAACAATACACTGCTGTAAACCAGGGCCCCCGCATTCATCCATCCTCTGAAGACGATATGGGAAGAGCTTCATCAACAACACACTGCGTTTATATTATTCCTTAAATCATAGAATCCCTTCAGTCCAGAAGGCCATTCAGCCCATCAAACCACAATCCCATCTAGGGCCTATCCCCGTAACCCCTGCTAATCCCCCTGACACCAAGGAGCAATTTAGCGTGGCCAATCCACCTAACCCGCACATCTTTGGACTGTGGGAGGAAACCGGAGCACCCGGAGGAAACCCACGCAGACACGGGGAGAACGTGCAAACTCCACACAGACAGTGACCCAAGCCGGGAATCGAACCCGGGTCCCTGGCCCTGTGAGGCAGCGACTCTGACCACTGTGCTGCCCAACAAGACTAGCCTTTCACTGGATTCTATTTTGCCTTCTCCCTTGCTTAAGGAGGCCACAAGAAATCCAAATATTCACTGAGATCACAGTGCCTGACGTACAGCAACATGGTGTAAACCTACCAGATTCACTCAGGCCACTAAATATGGCAAGTGAGTACCCGCCCAAAAACTAGTGCTAGAAGCAAATATTAGTGTTACTGTAACAGGACAGCAGCTGCTTGGCACTGTGTAAACATGGAAAGTACCTGCTTCCTGAGTTAGTGAGGGGGAAATCTCTTCCCACAACTGCTAAGGGCAGCACAGTGGCACAGTGGTTAGCACTGCTGCCTCATAGCACCAGGGACCCGGGTTTAATTCCAGTCTTTGGCCACTGACTGTGCCGGGTCTGCATGTTCTCCCCGTGGGATTCCTCCGGTTTCCTCCCACAGTCTGAAAGACGTGCTGGTTAGGGTGCATTGGCCGTGCTAAATTCTTCCTCAGTGTAACCCGAACAGGCTCCGGAGTGCGGCGACTGGGGGATTTTCACAGTATCTTCATTGCAGTGTTAATGTAAGCCTACTTGTGACACTAATAAATAAACTTTAAAAAAAGCTACTCATTATTATAGTAACGACTGATCATCTCAAACTAGCTCTCCGTGAGACAAGTCAGGGCCAACAGACTCTCAAACTCTTCACTTGGTCAAAGTCTTTTCCACTGACAATGACGAGAGTGAACAGAGGCTGCCCGATAGGAAGGGGATTCTGGGCTGCAGCCAGCAGCGGGACTCACTTTGGCTCATCCATGGGTCTCCACTCGACAGAATGGTAGAGTCCTTGTACGTTCACCAGCCACTCCCTCAGCACCGCCGTGGTATTATCCACATTGTGGTCTGTTGCTATCCTGCAGGACAGAAAAGAGCACAAATGTAATAAACCACAATCACTGCGTACAGCGGAATCCTCTCTGATCCACAGCAACGTATACAATTCTAACAGGGTTAGGACAGGGTGGATTCAGAAAGAATGTTCTCGACGGTGGGGGAGTCCAGAGCGAGGGTGGTCATAGTTTGTGAGGATAGAACGGAGGTGAGGAGAAATGTCTTCACCCAGAGGGTGGTGAATGTGTGGAATTCGCCACCACAGAATGTAGTTGAGGGGCGTCACGGTAGCACAGTGGTTAGCACTGCTGCTTCACAGCTCCAGGGACCTGGGTTCGATTCCCGGCTTGGGTCACTGTCTGTGTGGAGTTTGCACGTTCTCCTCGTGTCTGCGTGGGTTTCCTCCGGGTGCTCCGGTTTCCTCCCACAGTCCAAAGATGTGCGGGTTAGGTTGATTGGCCATGCTAAAAAATTGCCCCTTAGTGTCCTGAGATGCGTAGGTTAGAGGGATTAGCGGGTAAAATATGTAGGGATATGGGGGTAGGGCCTGGGTGGGATTGTGGTTGGTGCAGACTTGATGGGCCGAATGGCCTCTTTCTGTGCTGTAGGGTTTTATGATTTCTATGAAAACATTGTCTGATTTCATGAAGAAATTAGACATAGCTCTTGAGGCTAAAGGGATCGAGGGATACGGGGGAAAACAAAGTTAAAATGTATTTATTAGTCACAAGCAGGCTTACATTAACACTGCAATGAAGTTACTGTGAAAATCCCCTAGTCGCCACACTCCGGCGCCTGTTCGGGTACACTGAGGGAGAATTTAGCACGGCCAATCCACCAAACCAGCATGTCTTTCGGACTATGGGAGGAAACCGGAGTACCCGGAGGAAACCCACGCAGACACGGGGAGAACGTGCAGACTCCGCACAGACAGTGACCCAAGCTGGGAATCGAACCCGGGTCCCTGGCGCTGTGAGGCAGCAGTGCTAACCACTGTGCCACCCTGGGGATCGGGATATTGAATTCTATGATCAGCCATGATTAAAATGAATGGCGCAGCAAGCTCAAAGGGCCGAATGGTCTACTCCTGCTTCTAGTTTCTATGTAATCTGAAAACTGATCCTCTTTGCATTTATATGGTGCCTTTCCCATCCGAAGAACATCACATCCAATGAGGCACTGGCGAAGTGTAAGAGAGAAACAGGACAGACAATTCACAAACCGTCATGTCCCACAAACAGCACTGAGATAAATGAGCAGGCCATTTATTCTGATGTTGCAGGTTGAGGGAAGATGCCTTCGGGGTGCAGACTGGGCCTCAGTTCAGTATCTCAGCTGAATGATAGCACCCCCAACAATGCAGTGCTCCCTCAGCACTGCATTCGTGCGTCAGTTTAGACGGTGCGCCAAGCGTTGTGGGAGTGGGATTTGAACCCACAACCTTCTGACTCAAGAGACGCGAGTGCTACCCGGCTGACCCAAGGCCGCAAACACACCCCGTTCGCTGTTAAAACAGGCTCTGGTCCCTAACTGCAACGACATGTCAATGCTGCTACCCAAACCTGGTCTCAGGTTAGTCTGCGGGAGCTCCACACAAGAGATGTAATCAAACCCCATTGAGTGAGGGAGGAGGAAAACAGATGCAAGACTCAGTCTTGTGGGGGTCATGTAGCAGGAGCAGGTACTCCCTGAACCATCTGCCATGAGAGAGATGCAGGAGTGAACACAAACTCACAGGGAAGGCATTGTCACCATGAAGCGACACCACCCTTCCCAAACCTGCTCCCAATGAGAAGGCTTTCCAGTTATATTTTTTTTAATCTGGAAATTGTTGCTTTGCAAGTGCACAATTTACAATTACAAGGGGGCACAGGTTCAAGGTGATATCTACAAATGTCTTAACCTCCCCTTTGTTTTTCTTTGCCTGCCTTCCAAAACCTGGGCCCCCAAAGCCCTCTCCTGCACCCCCATTACTCTGATTGCTCCCTGGCCAAAATTTATGGGACCTGCCCTCCCCCCAGTGGCTTCTCACTGTCCGCTGTGGGGTGGAAGTCCCATGCTCAGCCTGTTTGTGGGGAGGGGGGTGGAATCTGCCATTCCCTTAAAATGCAGCTCATGGTATAGTGTCCAAGTGTAATATCTGCCCTGTGCATTATATGGTACATTATCATATTTTTAGAATTGAACCCGGTGCATTGGCACAGTGGTTAGCACTGTTCCCTCACAGTGCCAGGGACCCGGGTTCGATTCCCGGCTTGGGTCACTGTCTGTGCGGAGTTTGCACGTTCTCCCTGTGGTTTCCTCCCACAGTCTGAAAGACGTGCTGGTTAGATGCATTAGCCGCGCTAAATTCTCCCTCAGTGTACCCGAACAGGCGCCGGTGTGTGGCAACTAGAGGATTTTCACAGTAACCTCATTAGTGTTAATGTAAGCCTACCTGTGACACTAATAAATTTTAAAAACACTACTGTGGCAAGGGAACATGTCTTTCCATTAGCTTGCTTCACTACTTTGAGTTCGACACCCATGTCAGACTCCTATTTATTGACTACAGCTCAACCTTCAACACTGTTATTCCCACGAAACTCATCTCCAAACTCCGTGGACCTCGGCTCCTCCCTCTGCGACTGAATCCTGAACTTCCTAACTCACAGACCACAATCAGTAAGGATAGGCAACAACACCTCCACGATCATCCTCCACACCGGTGCCCCACAAGGCTGGGTTCTCAGCCCCTTACTATACTCCTTATACACCTATGACTGTGCGGCCAAATTCCCCTCCAATTCGATTTTCAAGTTTGCTGACGACATCACCGTAGTGGGTTGGATCTCAAACAATGACGAGACAGAGAACAGGAATGAGATAGAGAATCTGGTGAACTGGTGCAGCAACAATAATCTCTCCCTCAATGTCAACAAAATGAAGGAGATTGTTATCGACTTCAGGAAGCGTAAAGGAGAACATGCCCCTCTCTACATCAACGGGGACGAAGTAGAAAGGGTCGAGAGCTTCATGTTTTTAGGTATCCAGATCACCAACAGCCTGTCCTGGCCCCCCCCATGCTGACATTATAGTTAAGAAAGCCCACCAATGCCTCTACTTTCTCAGAAGACTAAGGAAATTCAGCATGTCAGCTACGACTCTCACCGACTTTTACAGATGCACCACAGAAAGCATTCTTTCTGGTTGTATCACAGCTTGGTATGGCTCCTGCTCTGCCCAAAACTGCAAGGAACTACAAAAGGTCATGAAGGTAGCCCAGTCCATCACGCAAACCAGCCTCCCATCCATTGACTCTGTCTACACCTCCCGCTGCCTCGGCAAAGCAGCCAGCATAATTAAGGACCCCACGCACCCCGGACATTCTCTCTTCCACCTTCTTCCTTTGGGAAAAAGATACAATAGTCCGAGGTCACGTACCAAGCGACTCAAGAACAGCTCCTTCCCTGCTGCTGTCAGACTTTTGAATGGACCTACCTTGCATTAAGTTGATCTTTCTCTACACCCTAGCTATGACTGTAACACTACGCTCTGCACTCTCTCATTTCCTTCTCTATGAACGGTATGTTTGTCTGTACAGTGCGCAAGAAATCAAACTTTTCACTGTATGTTAATACGTGATAATAATAAATCAAATCAAATAAATCAAATCAAAATGTTCTGTCTATAGTTACTTCCTTCCTAATGTTCCAATTCCACTTTATTTATTGCATATTCAGGGTTCACATCTGTATGACCTATGTGCAAATCCTGCAAAGTTAAACATCATTTACGACGTGTCTGTCCAACATTGCTCCAAATCCCTCTGTAAATCTTTAGCTGCCTCCTCCGCATCCACCAATCTTGTTATATTAGATTTGAAGAAATAACTGACCCTGTTGCACATCAACCAGAGGACACCCTGTGCATATTGTGGGAGGGGGGGGGGCATCCCTCCCATCACCAAACGTCTTTACCGCCCCTTTGTTCCTCCTTGCCTGCCTTCCAAAACCTGGGCCCCCCCAGAGCCTTCTCCTGCACCCCCATTACTCTGATTGTTCCCCAGCCTGAATTCATGGGACCTACCCGCCCTCCAGTGACTCCTCGCTGTCCACAGTGGGCTGGAAGTCCCATGCCTGTTTGCGGGGAAGGGGTGGGGGAGGTGGGGTCTGCCATTTCATTAAAATGCAACTCATGATACAGCATCCAAGTGTGATCTGCTCTGTGCATTATATGGTACAGTATAACATTTTTAGAATTGAACCCGGCGCGGTGGCACAGTGGTTAGCACTGCTGCCTCACAACGCCAGGGACCAGGGTTCGATTCCTAGTTTAGGTCACTGTCTATGATGAGTCTACACGTTCTCCCCATGTCTGCGTGGGTTTCCTCCCACAGCCTGAAGGATGTGCAGGTTAGGGTGCATTGGCCGTGCTAAACTCCCCCTCAGTGTACCCGAACAGGTGCCGGAGTGCGGCGACTGGGGGATTTTCACAGAAACTTCATTGCAGTGTTAATGTAAGCCTTACTTGCGACACTAACAAAGAAAAACTACTGCTGTGGCAAAGGAAGATGTCTTTCCACAAGTTTGCTTCACCACTTTGAGTGTTGTGTCTACAGTTACTTCCGTCCTAACGTTCCAATTCCATTTTATTTATTGCATGTTCAAGATTCACATCTGTATGACTTATGTGCAAATCCTGCAAAGTTACACATAATTTGCGATGTGTCTGTCCAACATTGCTCCGAATCCCTCTGTAAATCTTTAGCTGCCTCCTCCGCATCCACCAATCTTGTTATATTAGATTTGTCAACAATGGTGTCCAAGCAGGCAAGCAAACCCTTGAGCACCGTGGGATTCACCTCAACACTCTTCTCCCCATCGACTCATTTTTTTTGTACACTACCTTTTATTTTCCATTTCTTACACGGTCCAAGGCCGAGGCCTGGATTAATGCCAGTTTTTGCTCACTGAAGTCTTTCATGTGGAACCTTGCCAAAAGCTTTCCAAGTAAACAGAAATATAGGAAGCGACACCAATTACTTTACTCAAAATCTCCCGCAAGAAGTGAAAGACGTTTGCCAGACACCATAAAGTCTTCCAAACCTTGTAAGAAGCCCAGTTCAATCAGCAGTAATTCAGCTTTTAATGGCATTGTAAATCAGGATTACTAAACATCGATCTCTGGCCCTGAGAAATTAATTTTACAAGTGTGGAATAGCATTCCTTCAGAAGGACATTCAAATGCTCCAAAATTTTTAAAGTTTTTTTTTAAAGTTTGTGTTTTCCTTTTCAAATTCCCCCATTAATCTCCGGCGTGTATTCCAATTCTTATTGTGTTTGTGGAACCATGATTGGAATATCTGTGAGGGGTGTGTCGAGCTGCGGTTCCTGAGGGACCGTGTTAGGGAGCTGGAACTGCAGCTCGAGGATCTTAGGCTGATGAGGGAGAATGAGGAGGTGATAGACAAGAGCTATCATCAGGTGGTCACACCAGGGCAACGGGAGGAGGCCAAGTGGGTGATGGCCAGGAAGGGTAAGGCTAGGGTGGTTGAGAGCACCCCAGTGGATTTGCCCCTGCACAACAAGTACTCCTGCTTGAGTACTGCTGGGGGGGACAGCCCGCCTGGGGGAAGCAGCAGTGGCCGTGTCTCCGCAGTGGAGTCCAGCCCTGTAACTCAGAGGGCTAAGGAAAAGAGGAGGAAGGCGGTATTAATCGGGGACTCGATGGTGAAGGGGACAGACAGGCGTTTCTGCGGAGGTAGGCGGGATTCTCGCATGGTGGTCTGCCTCCCTGGGGCCGGGATCCAGGATGTCGCTAGTCGCGTCCCGGAAATCCTGAGGTGGGAGGGAGAGGAGCCTGAGGTAGCGGTACATATTGGTACCGCTGATGTGGGTAGGAAGGGAGAAGGGGTCATGAAAAGGGAGTCCAGGGAATTAGGGAGACAGCTGAGAAAGAGGAAAGCAAAGGTAGTAATCTCAGGATTACTGCCTGTGCCACGGGAAGATGAGGGCAGGAATGGAGTGAGGTGGAAGATGAATGTGTGGCTGAGGGACTGGTGCAGGGGGCAGGGATTCAGGTTCCTGGACCATTGGGACCTCTTTAGGGGCAGGGGTGATCTGTATACAAAAAACGGGTGGAACTTGAATCACACGGGGACCAATATCCTGGCCGGTAGGTTGGCTAAGGTTACTGGGGAGAATTTAAACTAGATAGGTTGGGGGGAGGGGAGCTAGAAGAGTTGACTAGGATCAAGGAACTAATTGATGGGGTGGAGGATGCAGGGGTAAGGGGAATTACAAAATTAATGGTAGAGGAGAGGGTGCAAGTGAATGAAGGCGGTAATTTAGATAAGGGAGTAGAGGGAGAGGGTGTTCGCGACTCATCAAAGCGGGTCCAGATAAAAGCTGGAATAAGGACACTTTGCCTGAATGCACGAAGCATTCGGAACAAGGTAAATGAGTTGATGGTGCAAATCAGCACGAGTGGGTACGATCTAGTGGCCATTACAGAAACGTGGCTGAAAGGTGACCAGGACTGGGAGATGAATATCCAGGGGTATCAGGCGTTTAGGAAGAATAGACAGGAAGGAAAAGGTGGTGGGGTCGCGCTATTAATAAGAGATAATATCAGGGTAGTACTGAGGGATGACATAGGCTCTGAGGAACAAAACGTGGAATCATTATGGGTAGAGATGAGGAATAGTAGAGGGAGAAAGACACTAGTAGGTGTGGTATATAGGCCCCCAAATAATAATGTTGAGGTAGGGAGGGCTATAAACAAGCAGATAAGGGATGCGTGTAAAAACGGAACGGCAATAATCATGGGGGACTTCAACATGCACATTGACTGGCAGACTCAAGTCGGTAAGGGTGGAATGGAGGAAGAGTTCTTAGAATGCTGTCGGGATAGTTTCCTTGAACAGCATGTTACGGAACCGACAAGGGAACGAGCTATTTTGGATCTGGTATTGTGTAACGAGGTAGGTAGAATTAAGGATCTTATTGTCTAGTGACCACAATATGGTCGAATTTCTGATTCAGATGGAAGAGGAGAAAGTTTGGTCCCAAACCAGTGTCCTCTGTTTGAACAGAGGGAAATATGATAGGATGAGGGATGAATTGGCTGAGGTAGACTGGGAGAGCAGGCTGGCAGGTAGGATAGCTGAGGAACAGTGGAGGATTTTTAAGGAGATCCTTTTCAGTTCTCAGCAAAAATATATTCCAGCAAAAAACAAGGATTGGAAGAAAAGGGAGAACCAGCCGTGGATAACGAAGGAAATAAAGGAGAGTATTAAAATAAAAACAGCTGCGTACAGAGTGGCCAAAAATAGTGGAGAAACAAGTGATTGGGAAAAATTTAAGAAACAACAAAGAGAGACTAAGAAAGCGATAAAGAAAGGAAGGATAGACTATGAAGCTAGGCTAGCAATTAATATAAAAAATGATAGTAAAAGTTTTTATAAATATATAAAAAGGAATAGAGTGGCTAGAGTGAATGTTGGACCCTTGGAGGACGAGAGGGGGGAGTTAATAGTGGGAAATGAGGATATGGCTGAGTCTTTAAATAAGTTTTTTGTGTCGGTCTTCACGGTGGAGGACACAAATAGTTTGCCAAATATTAACGATAGAGGGTTGGCAGCAGGAGAAATACTTAATACAATTAATGTTACCAGAGAGGCAGTGCTGGGTAGACTAATGGGACTGAAGGTGGATAAGTCCCCGGGTCCGGATGGAATGCATCCCAGGGTATTGAAAGAAATGTCAGAGGTAATAGTGGATGCGTTAGTGATTATTTATCAAAACTCGTTGCATTCTGGGGTAGTGCCGGTTGATTGGAAAACGGCTAATGTTACGCCGCTGTTTAAAAAAGGAAGGAGACAAAAGGCGGGTAACTATAGGCCGGTCAGCTTAACGTCTGTAGTAGGGAAAATGCTGGAATCCATTATTAAAGAGGAGATAGCAGGGCATCTGGATAGAAATGGTTCGATCAATCAGACGCAGCATGGATTCATGAGGGGAAAGTCGTGCTTGACGAACATGTTGGATTTTTATGAAGATGTGACGAGGGCGGTTGATGGAGGAGAACCGGTGGATGCGGTGTTTTTGGATTTCCAAAAGGCGTTTGATAAGGTGCCCCATAAAAGGCTACTGAAGAAGATTAGGGCACACGGAGTTGGGGGTAGTGTGTTAAAGTGGATTGGGGACTGGCTATCCGACAGGAAGCAAAGAGTCGGAATAAATGGGTGTTTTTCCGGTTGGAGGAAGGTAACTAGTGGCGTGCCGCAGGGATCGGTACTCGGGCCGCAACTATTTACCATTTATATAGATGATCTGGAGGAGGGGACGGAGTGTAGGGTAACGAAGTTTGCAGACGACACAAAGATAAGTGGAAAAGTGAATCGTGTGGAGGACGGAGAAGATCTGCAGAGAGATTTGGACAGGCTGAGTGAGTGGGCGAGGATATGGCAAATGGAGTATAACGTTGAGAAATGCGAGGTTATACACTTTGGAGGAAATAATAACAAATGGGATTACTATCTCAATGGAAACAAATTAAAACATGCTACCGTGCAAAGGGACCTGGGGGTCCTTGTGCATGAGACGCAAAAGCCCAGTCTGCAGGTACAACAGGTGATCAAGAAGGCAAATGGGATGTTGGCCTATATTGCGAAGGGGATAGAATATAAAAGCAGGGATGTCTTGATGCACCTGTACAGGGCATTGGTGAGGCCGCAGCTGGAATACTGTGTGCAGTATTGGTCCCCTTATATGAGGAAGGATATATTGGCATTGGAGGGAGTGCAGAGAAGGTTCACCAGGTTGATACCGGAGATGAGGGGTTTGGATTATGAGGAGAGGCTGAGGAGATTGGGTTTGTACTCGTTGGAGTTTAGAAGGATGAGGGGGGATCTTATGGAGACTTATAAGATAATGCGGGGGCTGGATAGGGTGGAGGCAGAGAGATTCTTTCCACTTAGTAAGGAAGTTAAAACTAGAGGACACAGCCTCAAAATAAAGGGGGGTCGGTTTAAGACAGAGTTGAGGAGGAACTTCTTCTCCCAGAGGGTGGTGAATCTCTGGAATTCTCTGCCCACTGAGGTGGTGGAGGCTACCTCGCTGAATATGTTTAAAGCGCGGATGGATGGATTCCTGATCGGTAAGGGAATTAAGGGTTATGGGGATCAGGCGGGTAAGTGGTACTGATCCACGTCAGATCAGCCATGATCTTATTGAATGGCGGGGCAGGCTCGAGGGGCTAGATGGCCTACTCCTGCTCCTATTTCTTATGTTCTTATGAATGTAATTTGCATTTCCTGCTTCTCCATCTGTGAGAATTCTTCAGTTTGATTGGTTGGCTGGTCTCCCTGTTTGCAGATGCCACAGATCCCCCGTAGTGGATGCCAAATCCAAACTCATGTCCGCGCCTTCCAAAAGTTTGAGGGAAGCATTATTCAGGGTGAACAAGGAGATCCACTCCTCTGACACAAAATTATGCCATCAGAGTAATAATCTACATTTAAATTATGAAGAGAGGTTGGGTGGGCTTGGGTTGTTTTCGTTGGAGCAGAGAAGACTGAGGGGCGACCTGAATGAGGTGTACAAGATTATGAGGGACAGAGTGGATAAGGAGCAGCTGTTCCCCTTAGTTTAAGGATCAGTTATGAGGGGACATGGGTTCAAGATGAGGGCAGAGGTTCAGGGGGGACGTGGGGAAAAAACGTTTTTACCCAGAGGGTGGTGACGGTCTGGAATGCGCTGCCTGGGAGGGCGGTAGAAGCGGGTTGCCTCACATCCTTTAAAAAGTACCTGGATGAGTGCTTGGCACGCCATAACATTCAGGGCTATGGGCCAAGTGCTGGCAGATGGGATTAGGTGGGAGTTCAGGGGTTTCTAAAATGTCAGTGCAGACTCGATGAGCCAAAACGCCTCTTCTGCGCTGAATGATTTTATGATATAGATCTTCCTGCTATCCGCCCTGAGAATCGACAGTGTTATTTAACTTGGGCTAAGGAGCCACAAGTTTGCAGTTCAGATATTGCAAAGGATAAGACGACACTGAATAACAGAAAACCTATGACACAGAAAGAGGCCATTTGGCCCATTGTCCATGCTGGTCAACAGAGAGCTACCCAACCTAATCCCACCTCCCTCAGTTAGGTGGCACGGTGGCACAGTGGTTGGCACTGCTGCCTCACAGCGCTAGGGACCCAGGTTCAATTCCCAGCTTGGGTCACTGTCTGTGTGGAGTTTGCACATTCTCCCCGTGTCAGCGTGGGTTTCCTCCGGGTGCTCCGGTTTCCTCCCACAGTCTGAAAGATGTGCTGGTTAGGTGCTTGACCCGAACAGGCGCCGGAGTGTGGCGACTAGGGGAATTTCACAGTAACTTCATTGCAGTGTTAATGTAAGCCTTACTTGTGACTAATAAGTAAACTTTAAAACTCGCAGTCCCATCGGCGCAGGTCACAGCTCCTCAAGTAGATATCCAAGCACCATTCTAAATATGGTGAGTTCCTGCCTCTATCACCCTTTAAGCAGCAAGTTTCAGATCCGTACCACCATCTAATCCTTCTATCAATCACTTTAAATCTACGTCCCTTGATTTTTTTGGCCCCTCTAATGTTGTCTCGGTCACTTCCATTTACCCGATCTAAGCCCCTCAATTTTCTACACCTCAATTAAGCCCCCCCCCCCCGCCGCACCCCCAACACCCCGCCACTAACCTCAGCTTCTTCTAGTCCAAGGGAAATAAGAACAGAATAGAATCATAGAACAGAATCCCTACAGTGCAGAGGGAGGCCATTCGGCCCATTGAGTCTGCACCGACAACAATCTCACCCAGATCCTATCCCCGTAACCCCACATATTTATCCAGCTAATCCCTCTGACACTAGGGTCAATTTAGCAGGGCCAATCAACTTAACCCACACATCTTTGGACTGTGGGAGGAAACCGGAGTCACCCGGAGGAAACCCACGCAGACACGGGGAGAACGTGCAAACCCCACACAGACGGTGAGGCTTGAACTGAACCCGGGTCCCTGGCGCTGTGAGGCAGCAGTGCCACCGTGCCGCCCTAAGTTTTAAGTTCATTTATTAGTGTCACAAGGCGGCTTACTGCAATGAAGTTAGTGTGAAAATCCCCGAGTCACCACACTCTGGCACCTGTTTGGGTACACTGAGGAGGAATTTAGCACGGCCAATGCACTTCTTTCGGACTGTAAGCCCAGCCTATTCAACATTTCATCACAGTCTTGGTAATGTTCTCATAGGTCTCCTCTGCCCAAAACTGCAAGGAACTACAAAAGGTCATGAAGGTAGCCCAATCCACCACGCAAGTGGCGTTGTATGCAGTTCTAGCATAACCTCCCTCTTTCATGTTCAATACTTTGAATCATAGAATCCCTACAGTGCAGAAGGAGGCCATTCAGCCCATCGGGTCTGCACTGACTCTCCAAAAGAGAATCCATCCGGGCCCTATCCTCATAACCCCAAGTATTTACTTCACTATTTCTCCTAACCTACACATCTCAGGACACTAAAGGCAATTTAGCATGGCCAATCCACCTAATCTACACATCTCGGGACACTAAGGGGCAATGGCCAACCCACCTAACCTACATGATGGGACTGCACAGCGCCGAGAGCAGTGCTGATCTTGGGGGTGGAGCCTGACCTTCCCCTCTGCCAGCACCCGAGCCTTGATCGGTAAGTCGGGGAACATCTCCCCGTGCAAAATGGCCGCCGCCACCTCCTGATTTCTGCCCAGCGTGACACCGCAACGTCTGACATCATGACGCCAGTGACGCACTCCCGACCACCAATCAGGGCTTGGCAGTGTAATTTAAATGCACCAGTGAGATTAAGACCAGTGACGTCATGGGATACGAACTAAGCATGCGAACAGCGCTCTCTCTTTCTCTCTCTCGCCTTGGGGAATAGCTAAAGAAGCGTAACTGCGCTGCATCTTTGGGGCGGAATAAATTAAACAACCGGACTCCGGTTCTGTGAAAACGAAGAGGTCTAACCCACACATCTTTGGAGTGTGGGATAAAACCAGAGCATCCAGAGGAAATCGGTGGTGGCATGGTGGCACAGTGGTTAGCGCTGCTGCTTCACATCGCCAGGGACCCGGGTTCGATTCCCGGCTTGGGCCACTGTCTGTGTGGAGTCTGCACGTTCTCCCCGTGTCTGCACGTTCTCCCCGTGTCTGCGTGGGTTTCCTCCAGATGCTCTGGTTTCCTCCCACAGTCCAAACGACGTGCTGGTTAAGTGAATTGGCCATGCTAAATTCTCCCTCAGTGTACCCGAACAGGCGCCGGAGTGTGGCGACTAGGGGATTTTCACAGTAACTTCATTGCAGTGTAAATGTAAGCCGACTTGTGACTAATAAACTTTAACCCACGCAGACACGGGGAGAACGTGCAGACTCCACACAGACAGTCACCCGAGGCCGGAATCGAACCTGGGTCCCCGGCGCAGTGAGGCAGCAGTGCTAACCACTGTGCCACAAACAATAAAGGAAATAATTTCTTCTGCCCTCTTAATCACCTTGCAAGGGAAAGGAATCAGCAGGGGTGGGGGAAGAGATCAGTACATATTAGTGGTGGAGAGGGGGGGATCTTGTGTGCCCTCAAGCCTCAAGACCTGCCAACTAAACAGTAGGTACAGTAACAAGTTGTAGACTTCAGAGTTTTATGGAAGTTAGTCACAGCACTAATAATGAGTATAATTATTTACTGATCATTTAATAATGAGGTCTACTCAGAGTTAAAGCTAAGGCGATGATGAACTGGTAATTAAGCAATTGAACAGTAGTCAGTGCTCTTGCGGCAATAGTAAATCTCTGGGGCATGTGACTTGCATTCTCCACTAATGACAGTGGTCACTAAATCCAATTTGATATTTGGTTTGTCAGCTACTTGACCTAACTGTGCCTGGCCATTGACCTCAGAGACGTGGCCAGTTTTCACTGCCACAGGAGGCCATTCGGCCCACAGTGCCTGCGCCAGCTCTCTGAATGCAGCATCTTTTACAGATGCACCGTAGAAATCATCCTTTGAGGATATGATGTGGCGATGTCGGTGTTGGACTGTAGTGGACAGGATGCGAGGTCACACGACACCAGGTTATAGTCCAACAGGTTTATTGGAAAATCACAAGCTTGCTGCTCCCTTGTCAGGATCTCCGAAAGCATGTGATTCCAAACAAACCTGTTGGATTATAACCTGGTGTCGTGTGACCTCTCAGCCTTTCTGGTTGTATCACAGCTTGGTATGGCTCCTGCTCTGACCAAGACCGCAAGAAACTACAAAGGGTCGTGAATATAGCCCAATCCATCACGCAAACCAGCCTCCTATCCATTGACTCTGTCTACACTTCCCGCTGCCTCGGCAAAGCAGCCAGCATAATTAAGGACCACGCACCCCGGACATTCTCTCTTCCACCTTCTTCCTTTGGGAAAAAGATACAAAACTCTGAGGTCATGTACCAACCGACTCAAGAACAGCTTCTTCCCTGCTGCTGTCAGACTTTTGAATGGACCTACCTCGCATTAAGATGATCTTTCTCTACACCCTAGCTATGACTGTAACACTACATTCTGCATTTTCTCCTTTCCTTCTCCCTTATATACTCTATGAACGGTATGCTTTACCTGTATAGTGCACAAGAAACAATACTTGTCACTGTATTCCAATACATGTGACAATAATAAATCAAATCAGTCCCACTCTGCCCCACAGCCCTGCAAGTTTATCCTTTTCAAATGTATATCCAATTCCCTTTTCAAAGTTCATATTGAATCATAGAAATCATAGAAACCCTACAGTCCAGAAAGAGGCCATTTGGCCCATCGAGTCTGCACCGACCAGAACCCCACCCAGGCCCTACCCCCATATCCCTACATATTACCCGCCAATCCCTCTAATCTACGCATCTCAAGACACTAAGGGGCAATTTTAGCATGGCCAAACAACCTAACCCGCACATCTTTGGACTGTGGGAGGAAACCGGAGCACCCGGAGGAAACCCACGCAGACACGAGGAGAATGTGCAAACTCCACACAGACAGTGACCTAAGCCGGGAATCGAACCCAGGTCCCTGGAGCTGTGAAGCAGCAGTGCAAACCACTGTGCTACCGTGCCGCCCCAATCTGTTTCCATTGCAGTCTCAGGCACTGCGTTCCACATCGTAACAACTCACGCATGACAAAGATTTCTTCTCATCTATCCCGGTTCTTTTTTCCAATTACCCTGAAGTTCCTCAGCCCTAACACCATCCTATTAAATCTCCTCTGCACCATCTCTGTCTCTCGATACCCTTCCTGAAGTGCAGTGGACAGAATCGGACCCAGTATTCCAGCTGAGACCAAGCCAGGGTTTTCTAAAGTTGCAGAGTTGATTCTTCAATGATGTCAAAAACCAGGAGGTAAAAACAACTCGCCCACCCCACATCATCATCTTCTCCAGTTCCTCCACATTAAGAGGGCAAGTGTAGACATAATGCTCAAGTGTGGACGTGCCACCACCTCATACAGCTGAACTGCTCACATTGTGCTCAATGCTCTCAGCAAGACCATAGAATCCCTACACTGCAGAAGGAGGCCATTCAGCCCATTGAGTCTGCACCAACTCTCTGAAAGAGCTTCTTACCCAGGCCCAAACCCCTGCCCTATCCGTGCAATTCAAGATGGCGTCAGAGTGTAGTGACTTCTTGCAAGCTGTGCCCAGCATAAACTCTAATCCTATCTTTTACTTTCATTCTGTGCTTTTAAAACTCTACCCTAACTCTTATAAACTCTCTACACCCTAGCCATGACTGTAACACTACATTTTGCACTCTGTCATTTCCTTCTCTATGAACGGTATTCTTTGTCTGTATAGCGCGCAAGAAACAATACTTTTCACTGTATGATAATACATGTGTATAAGAACATAAGAAATAGGAGCAGGAGTGGGCCATCTAGCCCCTCGAGCCTGCCTCGCCATTCAATAAGATCATGGCTGATCTGAAGTGGATCAGTTCCACTTACCCGCCTGATCCCCATAACCCCTAATTCCCTTACCGATCAGGAATCCATCTATCCGTGATTTAAACATATTCAACGAGGTAGCCTCCACTACTTCAGTGGGCAGAGAATTCCAGAGATTCACCACCCTCTGAGAGAAGAAGTTCCTCCTCAACTCTGTCCTAAACTGACCCCCCTTTATTTTGAGGCTGTGCCCTCTAGTTTCCTTTCTAAGTGGAAAGAATCTCTCCACCTCTACCCTATCCAGCTCCTTCATTATCTTATAGGTCTCTATAAGATCCCCCCTCAGCCTTCTAAATTCCAACGAGTACAAACCCAATCTGCTCAGTCTCTCCTCCTAATCAACACCCCTCATCTCTGGTATCAACCTGGTGAACCTTCTCTGCACTCCCTCCAAGGCCAATATATCCTTCTGCAAATAAGGGGACCAATACTGCACACAGTATTCCAGCTGCGGCCTCACCAATGCCCTGTACAGATGCAGCAAGACATCTCTGCTTTTATATTCTATCCCCCTTGCGATATAGGCCAACATCCCATTTGCCTTCTTGATCACCTGTTGCACCTGCAGACTGGATTTTTGCGTCTCATGCACAAGGACCCCCAGGTCCCTTTGCACAGCAGTATGTTGTAATTTTTTTCCACTTAGATAATAATCCAATTTGCTATTATTTCCTCCAAAGTGAATAACCTCGCATTTGTCAACGTTATACTCCATCTGCCAGATCCTCGCCCACTCACTCAGCCTGTCCAAATCTCTCTGCAGACCTTCTACGCCCTCCACTCGATTCACTTTTCCACTTATTTTTGTGTCGTCTGCAAACTTTGTTACCCTACACTCAGTCCCCTCCTCCAGATCGTCTATATAAATGGTAAATAGTTGAGGCCCCAGTACCGAAATTTCCCATGGCTAATTCCCCTAATCTACACACCTTTGGACTTTAAGGGGCAATTTAGCATGGCCAATCCACCTAACCCACACATCTTTGGACTGTGGGAGGAAACCCACGCAGACACGGGGAGAATGTGCAAACTCAGCACAGACAGTGACCCAAGCCGGGAATCGAACCCAGATTTCTGGCGCTATGAGGCAACATTGCTAACCACTGTGCCACCGTGCCACCCAAGACCTGTTGTGTGTAAAATACAGTCTGGTACATAACAGCCACATTCCTTGTGACCCTGGCTGGTGGCCCCTGCATTATGGGCAGAATGGCGGCACAGTGTTGCACACACACACACACACTGCTACCTCACAGCGACAGGGACCCGGGTTCGATTCCCGGCTTGGGTCACTGTCTGTGTGGAGTCTGCACGTTCTCCCCGTGTCTGCGTGGGTTTCCTCCGAGTGCTCCGGTTTCCTCCCACGGACCAAAGATGTGCGGGTTAGATGCATTGACCATGCTGAATTGCCTCTTGGTGTCCCGGGATGCGTAGGTTAGAGAGATTAGTGGGGTAAATATGTGGGACTATGGGGTTAGGGCCGAGGTGGGATTGCGGTCGGTGCAGACTCAATGGGCCAAATGGCCTCCTACTGCACTGTGGTGATTCAATGGCCGTAACCGAGGCTGCAATGGTGCATCAGTGTTAACAGAAGTACTAATGAGGTCCTGCCCTGTTATAAAGCAGTCTTGAGTGGACCAAAGACTGGATTAACTCTGAGTATTCAAGGGTCGCATCTACAACCAGGCAAAGGTCAGTGCAAGTTAGTTTCAGGTATCAGGTTGGATCTTAACTCCGGATGTATTCGACCCAGGGTTAGTGCAGCCCAGGCTTATAGCATAAAGACACACTGGTTGGGATTTCCTGACCCCGTGTAGTGGTACCTCCTTCAGGAGATTCTGCGGCATGGCCAGAGTCCACTGACGCTCAGCGGGAATGGATGAATCCAATGATGGGTGGTGTCGAAAAATCCCGCTTTGAGAACAGTGCCTGAAGTGAGATCCAGTTGGGAATCGCCAAAGGACTAAGTGTAACTTTAGGTTTATCCATTACTGTCACAAGTAGGCTTACATTAACACTGCAATGAAGTTACTGTGAAAATCCCCTAGTCGCCACATTCCAGTGCCTGTTTGGGTACACCGAGGGAGAATTTAGCACGGCCAATGCACCTAACCTGCATATCTTTTGGATTGTGGGAGGAAACCCACGCAGACACGGGGAGAACGTGCAAACTCCACACAGGCAGTGACCCGAGCCGGGAATCGAACCCGGGACCCTGCGAGGCAGCAGTGCTAACCACTGTGCCATTACCCAGAGTGGGAAGCAGTCTGTAATGAAGGAAAAGATCTTCCATCAAGATGCACAATCTTATTCGACGAACTTCAACGTACTCGGGGAGGATGTTTCCCCTTGAAACAGTATTGAGAATTAGGGGTCACTGTTTAAAAGCTAGGGGTCGCCTATTTAAGACGGGGATGAGGTGAATTGTTGTCTCTCAGAGGGTGGAGAGTGTCTGGAACTCTCTTCCTCAGTCGGCAGTGGGAGCAGAGTCTGAATATTTTTAAGGCAGAGCGAGGTAGATTCTTGATGAACGAGGGGGTGAAAGGTTATCGGGGGGGGGGGGGGGGGGGGGGCTGGTGTTGACAGGAAAGTGCGGTTGAGTTTAAAATGAGATCAGGGGTTTTATTGAATGGCAGAGCAGGCTCGAGGGGCTGAGTGGCCTACTCCTGCTCCCAATTCTTCTGTTCATATGTTGCATTGATGTAGCGCCTTTAACACAGTAAAACATCCGAACAGCAGTTCACAGAAACATAACTGGACCTCAAGGCACACAAGGAGATATTAAAACAAATGATCCAAAGCTTGGTTAAGGTGGTAGGTGTAAGCAGTGCCTTAAAAGAGAAGAGAGGAGTTGAGATGTTTAGGGAGGGTTTTGCAGAGAGCCGGCAAAGACACGATGGGCCAAATGGCCTCCTGTTGTACTGGGGCCTTGGCGTGTTTGTCCATAGATGTCTGAAGGTGGAAAGGCAGGTTAATAGGGTGGTGAAAAAGGCATACGGCACACTCGTCTTTATCAGTCGGGGGATAGGTTACAAAATCAGAGAGGTCATGATGGAGTTGTATAGAACTTTGGTGAGGCCACAGCTGGAGCACTGTGTGCAGTTCTGGTCACCACATTATAGGAAGGATGTGATTGCACTGGACGGGGTGCAGAGGAGATTCACCAGGATGCTGCCTGGGATGGAACATTTAAGGCGGCACGGTAGCACAGTGGTTAGCACTGCTGCTTCACAGCTCCAGGGACCTGGGTTCGATTCCCGGCTTGGGTCACTGTCTGTGTGGAGTTTGCACATTCTCCTCGTGTCTGCGTGGGTTTCCTCTGGGTGCTCCGGTTTCCTCCCACAGTCCAAAGATGTGTGGGTTAGGTTGATTGGCCATGCTAAAATTGCCCCTTAGTGTCCTGAGATGTGTGGGTTCGAGGGATTACTGGGTAAAAATATGTAGGGATATGGGGGTAGGGCCTGGGTGGGATTGTGGTCGGTGCAGACGCGATGGGCCGAATGGCCTCTTTCTGTGCTGTAGGGATTCTATTCTATTCTAAGTTATAAAGAGAGGTTGGACAGAGAGGGGACATGTCCCCTTTTCTTCGTGCTCTGCAACTTTTCTTTCGGCTCATGTCCAGCCCTTATTGCCCCGTGATGCCTTGCTCTTACCTTGTGGCTTGTTGTCTTCTTGTCTCCTAGGCCTTTTTCTTCTCATCTTTTATCTATTATATTATTATTCGTGTTAGTGTTTTCTTGTGTGGAGTGGCGAATGGGGAGTACCCTCGTGTGGCAGGAAAAATAACAGTAGGCGGGAGGGAAAAAAAACTAAGGAAAACAGGTCTGTTTCTGCTGTATTTTAGATGTTGCGGGGTGGAGAGGTTGGATAGGCTTGGGTTGTTTTATCTGGAGCAGAGAAAAACTGAGGGCTGGCCTGACTGAGGTGTACAAGGTTATGAGGGGCATGGACAGGGTGGATAGGGAAGCAGCTGTTCCCTTTGGTTGAAGGGTCAGTTACGAGGGGACACAAGTTAAAAGTGAGGGGTGGGAGATTTAGGTGGGGGGAGATTTAGGTGGGGGGGGGATTTGAACATAAGAACTAGGAGCAGGAGTAGGCCATCTGGCCCCTCGAGCCTGCTCCGCCATTCAATAAGATCATGGCTGATCTTTTCGTGGACTCAGCTCCACTTACCCACCCGCTCACCATAACCCTTAATTCCTTTACTGTTCAAAAATGTATCTATCCTTGCCTTAAAAACATTCAATGAGGTAGCCTCAACTGCTTCACTGGGCAGGGAATTCCACAGATTCACAACCCTTTGTGTGAAGAAGTTCCTCCTCAACTCAGTCCTAAATCTGCTTCCCCTTATTTTGAGGTCATGTCCCCTAGTTCTAGTTTCACCTGCCAGTGGAAACAACTTCCCTGTTTCAATCTTATCTATTCCCTTCATAATCTTATATGTTTCTATAAGATCTCCCCTCATTCTTCTGAATTCCAATGAGTATAGCCCCAGTCTACTCAGTCTCTCCTCATAAACCAACCCTCTCAACTCCGGAATCAACCTAGTGAATCTCCTCTGCACCCCCTCCAGTGCCAGTATATCCTTTCTCAAGTAAGGAGACCAAAACTGTACAGAGTACAGGAAAAACCTTTTTTACCCCAGAGGGTGGTGACGGTCTGGAATGTGCTGCTTGGGAGGGTGGTGGAGGTGGGATGCCTCACATCCTTTAAAAAGTACCTGGGGCGGCACGGTAGCACAGTGGTTAGCACTGCTGCTTCACAGCTCCAGGGTCCCGGGTTCGATTCCCGGCTCGGGTCACTGTCTGTGTGGAGTTTGCACATTCTCCTCGTGTCTGCGTGGGTTTCCTCCGGGTGCTCCGGTTTCCTCCCACAGTCCAAAGATGTGCGGGTTAGGTTGATTGGCCAGGTTAAAAATTGCCCCTTAAAGAGTCCTGAGATGCATAGGTTAGAGGGATTAGCGGGTAAAATATGTGGGGGTAGGGCCTGGGTGGGATTGTGGTCGGTGCAGACTCGATGGGCCGAATGGCCTCCTTCTGCACTGTAGGGATTCTATGATTCTATGAGTACTTGGCACGCCGTAACATTCAAGGGCTAAGGGCCAGGTACTGGCAAGTGGGATTAGATGGGCAGAGACCCTTTCATACATCAGTGTAGACTCGATGAGCCGAAGGGCCTCTTCTGCACTGTAGTATTCTGTGACCATTCATTGGATGAATTCCAGAGCTCAGTGGCTGGGCATTTGACACTAAATGTTCGGTATAAAACGGTGATGGATAGAACAGAGAATCCTCTTTCCTCAGAATGGGTGTACTTCTGAATACAGCATCTAATCCAGAGCCAAAGGCAATCAGTTTCTGCAAGTCAAGAGGCCCAGGCCTACTTAAGGGGGAAGGTGTGTACACTGACCAAGGTCATGGTACAGAGTAAGCACTGTCCCTTCCAACGCCTGGCCTGCATCACTCCACACAACAGACAAAGGCACCTTTAATGCAGGCTTGTGCGCAAACCAACTCCCCTGATGGATTCCACTGCCGAGCGCACAGGTACACAGAGTTCTAGCAGGGCCCAGACATGACGGAAAGAACTGTTCTGTTGCCGTCAGTGAGGCACCTTCAAAATGGATTTTTGAGGTCGGTTCACAGGGAAAGGGAGGCTGGAGCCATGTCGCACATCGCCTTCACTCTCCGATCCTCTGGCTGGTGTTGGGTGCGGTATTAGAGAGCTGGGGAAGGGATTAATGCTGGCACTATGTATGGACGGCATGCTGGCACAGTGGTTAGCACTGCTGCCTCACAGCGCCAGAGACCCGGGTTCGAATCCCAGCTTGGGTCACTGTCTATGCACAGTCTGCACATTCTCCCCATGTCGGTTTCCTCCAAGTGCTCCTGTTTCCTACCACAGTCCTAAGATATGCGGGTTAGGTGGATTGGCCATGCTAAACTGCCCTTTAGTGTCAGGGGGGCTAGCTTGGGTAAATACATGGGGCCACGGGGTTAGGGTCTGGGTCTTTCCAGGCTCGATGGGCTGAATCGCCTCCTTCTGCAGTGTAGGGATTCTATGATTCTACATTACGCTGCATTTGTGAATTTATGTTTTGTGTGCCTAGCTGTAGCTCAATGGCTCATGCCTCTGGGGTGGCATGTTGGCACAATGGTTAGCACTGCTGCCTTATAGCGCCAGGGACCTGGGTTCGAATCCGGCCTCGGGTAATTGTGTGTGTGGAGTCTGCACGTTCTCCCCGTGTCTGCGTGGGTTTCCTCCGGGTGCTCCGGTTTCCTCCCACAGTGCGAATGACGTGCTGGTTAGGTGCATTGGCCATGCTAAATTCTCCCTCTCTGTACCCAAACAGGCGCTGGAGTGTGGTGACTAGGAGATTTTCACAGTAACTTCATTGCAGTGTTAATGTAAGCCTACTTGTGACTGATGAATAAACTTTACTTTGAGTCAGAAGGTTGTGGGTTCCCGTCCCACTCCAGAGACATCATGACGTAACCCAGCCTGATGTCGCAGTGCGGTACCAAGCAAGTTCTACACTGTCAGAGGAGCCACATTCTGGATGGGATGTTAAACTCCAGCGTCCCTCTCAGATCAATGTAAAAGACGCTTTGCGCTAGCGGAGGGGAGTTCTCCCGATGCCCTGAGCAATAATAATCCCTCCACCAACATGACCAAAAACTGTGGAGCAGGCTGGGATATCCTGTGGGAGCGGCCCGTCACCACATGAAGGTGCAGCTTCTCCAGCTGTTTGCCTTTCCATAGCCTGAGGAGCTTGTGGTCGTCGTCGCTTCAAAGGAGTCCAGCGAGGGAGACGTACACCCTCCCAGTCTCCTCACACAAACACCACCTTCATGCTCACCAGATGGCAAACCACACCACCTTCCTGTCAAAGGGTTGAACAAGAGGGCCACAGATACACGTCACGGATGTCAACACTGGAGGAGGCCGGGTTTGTGCCAGGAAAACTTTCCAACCGTTTGCAGATCCCTCGCCCTTTCCTAGCACCTTAGTGCCCCTTCAACTCTGCTCTTGTCCAACCCCGATTAACACCGGTGACTGCCCTCTGTGCTTTCAGCTGCCCGGGCCTAATCTCTGGAATTCCTTCTCAAACTCTCCACCTTCGAGACATTCCTTAGAATCTTCCTCTAGTCTAAAAGTTAATTTTTAAAAAGAACAAAGAACAGTACAGCACAGGAAACAGGCCCTTCGGCCCTCCAAGCCCGCACCGCTCATTGGTCCAACTAGACCAATCGTTTGTATCCCTCCATTCCCAGGCTGCTCATGTGACTATCCAGGTAAGTCTTAAACGATGCCAGCGTGTTTGCCTCCACCACCCTACTTGGCAGCGCATTCCAGTCCCCAACACCCTCTGTGTAAAAAACGTCCCTCTGATATCTGAGTTATACCTCGCCCCTCTCACCTTGAGCCCGTGACCCCTCGTGATCGTCACCTCCGACCTGGGAAAAAGCTTCCCACTGTTCACCCTATCTATACCCTTCATAATCTTGTACACCTCTATTAGGTCTCCCCTCATTCTCCGTCTTTCCAGGGAGAACAAGCCCAGTTTACCCAATCTCTCCTCATAGCTAAGACCCTCCATACCAGGCAACATCCTGGTAAACCTTCTCTGCACTCTCTCTAAAGCCTCCATGTCCTTCTGGTAGTGTGGCGACCAGAACTGGACGCAGTACTCCAAATGTGGCTTAACCAGCGTCCTATACAGCTGCAACATCAGACTCCAGCTTTTATACTCTATACCCCGTCTATAAAGGCAAGCATACCATATGCCTTCTTCACCACCTTCTCCACCTGTGCTGCCACCTTCAAGGATTTGTAGACTTGCACACCTAGGTCCCTCTGTGTTTCGATAATGATTATTATTATTTAATGATTATTTATTAGTCACAAGTAGGCTTACATTAACACTGCAATGAAATTACTGTGAAAATACCCTCGTTGCCACACCCCGGCACCTGTTCGGGTACACTGAGGGAGAATTTAGCATGGCCAATGCACCTAACCAGCACGTCTTTTGGACTGTGGGAGGAAATCGGAGCACCCGGAGGAAACCCACGCAGACACGGGGAGAACGTGCAGACTCCACACAATGACCCAAGCCAGGAATCGAACCCGGGTCCCTGGCGCTGTGAGGCAGCAGTGCTAACCACTGTACCATGGTGCCACCTTCATAATGTCTCCTTCATAGAATCCCCACAGTGCAGGAGGAGGCCATTTGGCCCATCGAGCTGCACCGACAACAATCCCATCCAGGTCCTATCCCCGTAACCCCAAGTATTTACAGTCTTTTAACAGCTCTTTGGCTCCTGGTCATTTATCTTTCTTGTTTGTCCTGTGAAGCACCCTGGGAAGTTTTACTACACTAAAAGGCGCTATCTAAATGCATCTTCTTCTTGTTGCAAAACCCTTTGATGGGTTCATGTCTTGGCATTTTGATGCTAAATATGTGACTGAAAGCACTTTGTCTGCTCCCAGTCAGGCCCTAAGGAGCAAAGTCAAAGACCCAGGGTCGATGCGTCATCGAACTCCCCGCGGACAGGCAGCCGAGAGGAAAGAGTAGCCCGAGCTCCCCAGGTGTGACTGGGGACTATGATTATTGGACCTGACAATTTACAACGCTGGTGTGTAGCTTCCCCGCCTCACTCTCCTCTCCAATTCATTCTAATTGAGAAGAGGAGCGAGTTGAAGATGGGCTGATAACCCTCGAGGGACCCAAGTAAGACTTGCATTTATAAAGCGGCTTCCACAACCTCAGGACATTCTTGAAGTTTATTTATTTACTAGTCATGAGTAGGCTTACATTAACACTGCAATGAAGTTACCGTGAAAATCCCCTAGTCGCCACACTCTGGCGCCTGTTCAGGTAACACTGAGGGAGAATTTAGCACGGACAATGCACCCTAACCAGCAGGTTTTTCAGACTGTGGGAGGAAACCCACGCAGACACGGGGAGAACGTGCAGACTCCGCACAGACAGTGGCCCAAGCCGGGAATCGAACCCGGGACCCTGGCACTGTGAGGCAGCACTGCTAACCGCTGTGTCACCATGACATTCCAGAGCACACTGTCAGCCAACAAAGTTTGAGGTACACAGTCACTGTTGTCAGCTTTTAGGTGTCCAGATCACCAACAACCTGTCCTGGTCCCCCCCATGCCGACGCTATAGTTAAGAAAGCCCCACCAACGCCTCTACTTTCTCAGAAGGCTAAGGAAATTTGGCATGTCGGCCATGACTCTCACCAGTTGTGTTGAGGGCCCTGTCGACAATTGTAGATGGGAATCCACGGTTGAGGAAAAAGGAGCACATATTGGAAGCACCACTCTGGAAAGTGGCATCATCAGAACAAATGCGACGGAGGCGAAGGAGCTGAGAGAAAGATATAGAATCCTTGCAGGATGTGGGGTGTGAAGAGCTGTAGTCCAGACAGCTACCTGGGTAGTGGTTTCCCATCTACAGTTGTTGACAGGGCCCTCAACAGTCCATCTCCCACGCCACGACCCTCACCCCCTTCCCTCCCTCCCAGAACAAGGATAGAGTCCCCCTTGTTCTCACATTTCACCCCGCCAGCCTCCACATGCAAAGCATAATCCTCCACCATTTTCACCAACTCCAGCATGAAGCCACCACCAAACACATCTTCCCTTCACTCCCTCTGTCAGCATTCCGCAGAGACCGTTCCCTCCGGAATAACCTAGTCCACTCCTCCACTATACCCAACACCTCTCCCGTCACCCATGGCACCTTCCCATGCAATCACAGGTGTAACACCTGTCCCTTTACCTCTTCCATGTTCACCATCCAAGGCCCAAAACACTCATTCCAGATTAAGCAGCGTTTCACCTGCACCTTTCAATTTGGTCTATTGCATTCGCTGCTCCCAATGTGGTCTCCTCTATATCGGAGAGACCAAGCGTAGACTGGGTGATCGCTTTGCTGAGCACCTTCGGTCTGTGCGCAATCAGGACCCTGACCTTCCGGTTGCTGCCATTTTAACACACGATCCCGCTCCCATGCCCACATGTCTGTCCTTGGCCTGCTGCAATGTTCCAGTGAAGCTCAACGCAAACTGGAGGAACAGCATCTCATCTTCCAGCTCGGCACCTTACAGCCTTCCGGCCTCAACATCGAATTCAACAACTTCAGGTGATTCGCTCTACCCCACCTCCACCCCTTTGTTTTCATTCTATTTTGTTTAATTTTTTACTGTTCTCTAGCTTTTATTTCTTTATGGTCTTTCTTCATTTTTCTTCCCCCCTTCCCCCACACTCTTTCCCCCTACTTCATCCCCCTTCCCTTACCTTTTCTCCCCCCGCTTCCCCTTTTCTACATTCTACCTCTGTCCCAAATCCTGCCCCTCCCCCAACATCTCCATCTGTCACAGCTTACAGTTTCTCTGCCGTTTTTCCATTCACACCCTTTATTCTCCCTATGGGCTGCCATTAGCAGCCTTTTCCCCTGGTTTCTGTGGCTGTGACTCATCTCTCATTCCCTCCCCCTGCAGTATAAATATCTCCCACTTTCTATGTCTTTTAGCTTTGACAAAGGGTCATCAGGACTCGAAACGTCAGCTCTTTTCTCTCCTTACAGATGCTGCCAGACCTGCTGAGATTTTCCAGCATTTTCTCTTTTAGTTTTGAACCATTAACTCGTGTCTCTCTCTCTCTCTCTCTCCACAGACACTGCCAGACCTAACGAGTTTTTCCAGCATTTTCCTCTGGGAATTCCCTCCGCGCTACACTGCAGTGTCAGCCTTGATTTGTTTGGGGTGGGGGGGGTGCTCAGGTTCGACTTACCTGAGCCACGGCTGACCCTAAAGGAATGAGCCAGGTCTGAAAAATGATGAGAGGTGTGGATAAGCTAATTCAGGAAGATGCATTCAAGGCCCAGGCACTTTCAACCCCGCTTGCCAACAAAGCGATGACACAAGTAGCTATTTATAACGGCAAGTCGAGAAAAAATAAAGAAACTTTTTTTGTTAGATGCAAGCTGGGACTTAGCAAAGCGCCTCAGAACAGTTAATCATCACTCTGCAATCCAACCACCCTGCCAGCGAGGCAAGGTATTGGTTTCCAAATTTTACAACACTTCCCTTTAAAAAAATACACGGACGGAGGCGGAGGCACTAAAGGAATTTCAAGCCTAGAAATTCGCACTAGCCTAACCCCTCAATGAAACCAAATTGAAAACTGATATCCCTGAATAAACAAGGGCTCCAACTCCCGAATCAAAGAAAAATAAGGCCCCAACTTTTTAAAAAATTCTCAGCATGTGAAGTAGCACGGTGGTTAACACTGCTACCTCACAGCGCCTGGGACCCGGGTTCGATTCCCAGCTTGGGTCACTGTCCGTGTGGAATTTGCACGTTCTCCCTGTGTCTGCTCTGGTTTCCTCCCGCACTCCAAAGATGTGCAGGTTAGGGAGATTGGCCATGCTAAATTGCCCCTTAGTATCCAAAGATGTGCAGGTTAGGTGGAGTGGCCATGCTAAATTGCCCCTCAGTGTCCAAAGATGTGCAGGTTAGGTGGATTGGCCATGCTAAATTGCCCCTCAGTGTCCAAAGATGTGCAGGTTAGGTGGATTGGCCATGCTAAATTGCCCCTCAGTGTCCAAAGATGTGCAGGTTAGGTGGATTGGCCATGCTAAATTGCCCCTCACTGTCCAAAGATGTGCAGGTTAGGTGGATTGGCCATGCTAAATTGCCCCTCAGTGTCCAAAGATGTGCAGGTTAGGTGGATTGGCCATGCTAAATTGCCCCTCAGTGTCCAAAGATGTGCAGGTTAGGTGGATTGGCCATGCTAAATTGCCCCTCAGTGTCCAAAGACGTGCAGGTTAGGTGGAGTGGCCATGCTAAATTGCCCCTCACTGTCCAAAGATGTGCAGGTTAGGTGGATTGGCCATGCTAAATTGCCCCTCAGTGTCCAAAGATGTGCAGGTTAGGTGGATTGGCCATGCTAAATTGCCCCTCAGTGTCCAAAGATGTGCAGGTTAGGTGGATTGGCCATGCTAAATTGCCCCTCAGTGTCCAAAGACGTGCAGGTTAGGTGGAGTGGCCATGCTAAATTGCCCCTCACTGTCCAAAGATGTGCAGGTTAGGTGGATTGGCCATGCTAAATTGCCCCTTCATGTCACGGGGATTAGCAGGGTAAATACGTGGGGTTACGAGGATAGGGCCTGGGTGGGATTGTTGTCAGGGCAGGCTCGATGGGCCGAATGGCCTCCTTCCGCATTGTAGGGATTCTATGAGGAAAGGTCACACTTATCGCTGCTCTTGGAGTGCTGGACCAATTCAGAATTGGCGGCACGGTAGCACAGTGGTTAGCACTGCTGCTTCACAGCTCCAGGGTCCCGGGTTCGATTCCCGGCTCGGGTCACTGTCTGTGTGGAGTTTGCACATTCTCCTCGTGTCTGCGTGGGTTTCCTCCGGGTGCTCCGGTTTCCTCCCACAGTCCAAAGATGTGCGGGTTAGGTTGATTGGCCAGGTTAAAAATTGCCCCTTAGAGTCCTGAGATGCGTAGGTTAGAGGGATTAGCAAGTAAATATGTGGGGATAGGGCCTGGGTGGGATTGTGGTCGGTGCAGACTCGATGGGCCGAATGGCCTCCTTCCGCACTGTAGGGTTTCTATGATTCTATGAGAAGGTGCCAGCAGCCATCCACGCAGGTGATACTGGAGTCACACAGAGGGCAGACCAGGTAAAGAAGCATGGCAGTAAAACAAAAAATTGTCTGAAAACTTTACATTTATATAGTGCCTCTCATGATCTTGGTACATCCCACCGCCTGCAACTGCCAATATGTTCTTTAAAAGGACCATCACTAACTAGCAATCAATTTGCACAAAGGATGATTCCTCAAACAACTGGTTTCCTCTCACAGTCCAAAGATGTGCAGGTTGGGTGGATTGGCCATGCCCCTTAGTGTCCAAAGATGAGTAGGTTAGGTCAAGTTATGGGGCAAATATGTGGGGTTATGGGGATAGGACCTGGCTAAGATGCTCTGTTGGAGAGTCTGTGCATTCTCGATGGGCTGAATGGCCTCCTTCTGCACTGTAGGATTTCTATGATTAACTGGATAAATGTTGTTTTTGGAGGGATAAAGATTGGCTCAGGCACCAGGGAGAAAGACCTCCCCCGCTCTTGTTCAATCTAGTGCCCCGGGGCCTTTAACACCAGCCCAAGAAGGAGGCAGGGCTTCCGGTGGATTAAGATCCGAAAGACGGCCCACCCGACAGTGCGGCACTGCAATGTCAGCTCAAGTCTTACCTTCAGTCTCTGGAGTGGGGCTTGAACCCACAACCTTCTGACTTCAGAGTGCCACCGTCTGAGGCACATAGAAACATAGAAGATAGGAGCAGGAGGAGGCCATTCGGCCCTTCGAACCTGCTCCACCATTCATCACCATCATGGCTGATCATCCAACTCAATAGTCTAATCCTGCTTTCTCCCCATAACCTTTGATCCCATTCACCCCAAGTGCTATATCCAGCCGCCTCTTGAATACATTCAATGTTTTGGCATCAACTACTTCCTGTGGTAATGAATTCCACAGGCTCACCACTCTATGGGTGAAGAAATGTCTCCTCACCTCCGTCCTAAAGGATCTACCCTGAATCCTCAGACTGTGACCCCTGGTTCTGGACTCCCCCACCATCGGGAACATCCTCCCTGCATCTACCCTGTTGAGTCCTGTTAGGATTTTATAAGTCTCTATGAGATCCCCCCTCATTCGTCTGAACATGGCTGAGAGCTCGCTAGTGATCGCATTCCTCCTCAACCAGGGAGCTGCCATGGCTTCTTTTTTGAGCATCGGTCCATGGGTCAGCAGATGTACAGAGTTCAGTTGGACAACTGAACATATCACAACCACCAATATAGTTCCGCCAACCACGAGGCCCCAGAGAGCATGGCCAATCCATGCCAACAATCCTGGCCCAAGTTTATGAATGCCTCTGTGGTGAGAGGCTTATAGGAAAGAGGGGGACAGGCCATTCAGCCCCTCAAGCCTGTTATACCATTCAATTAGATCATAGCAATGCACCTCAATGCCACTTTCCTGTTTTTCCTCGCTATTTGTTCATCTCAGAATTGATAACTCCCACCCGAGCACCCAAAGCACGTCGGCAGCTGGAGGCAGCCACGCCAAGCTGGAGGGAGTGGCGCTGGGCAGTTGCCCATGTCCCACCATGCCCCATCTAGCCATCAGCCCACCCAACACCGGCACTACGGCCTTTGCTGTTAAGACTAGTAATCCCAGCCCTTCCTCTGCGGGCAACCCAGCAGGTTGAAGGCAAACTAACTGGGGCAAGTTGGAACCTGGCCACTGGTCCCATGCCACCTTGGTGAGGCCACACCTGTGCCACACCTGCCAGCCATGGAAATCGGAGCGGGCGAGGGGCGGACATTGCGGGCAGGATTTTTCAGTCTTGGGTCGAGCAAGGCCGCCCCTGGGAGTACTCTGTGCAGTTTTGGTCTCCTTACCGAAGAAAGGATTTACTTGCCACAGAGGGATTGCACCGAATGTTCAGCAGACTGATTCCTGGGATGGCAGGACTGCAGTACGAGGACAGATTGGGTGGACTGGGCCTGCATTCACTGGAATTTAAGACATCAAAGCCATGTCGTTTGTTGTCCATGGTTTCCAATGCTCAGTCGGTACTGGCACTGAATGAGTTAATTGGCGTTCAGCGTCAGTGAAGCCAATAGCAGCATTTAGGATCAGATGTCACTATTCCAAATCTAATCTCTGCGAGGAAGAGATTCCACCTAAACTGGGCCCCTATCAATCCCACAAACCGGTATCACGGAGCAGTTTGAACTTGCACCAACATGTGAACAACTATTACTGTATCTCAGTTTCAAATTCATTCAAGGTCATTGCTAACTTGGGGTGAATGGAATTTTTTTTCTCTGATTGAGAAACATGTGCAGACAGGACCAAAGTCATTTAAACTACAACCCCTTGAAGCTTTTGAGAAGTTAACCACTGGTTTTAAAAGAAGCTTCCAGTCCCTCGATTTAACAGTGTTAAAACAATGTACAGGGAGGAATGCTAACAGTAGCAAGAGAAGAAAAGAAACACACAGGCGCGCGCACACACACAGGCGCACACACACACAGGCGCACACACACACAGGCGCGCACACACACACAGGCGCGCACACACAGGCGCGCACACAGGCGCGCACACAGGCGCGCACACACAGGCGCGCGCGCGCACACACACAGGCGCACACACACACAGGCGCACACACACACAGGCGCACACACACACAGGCGCACACACACACAGGCGCACACACACACAGGCGCACACACACACAGGCGCACACACACACAGGCGCGCACACACAGGCGCGCACACACAGGCGCGCACACACAGGCGCGCACACACAGGCGCGCACACACAGGCGCGCACACACACACAGGCGCGCGCACACACAGGCGCGCACACACACACAGGCGCGCACACACACACAGGCGCGCACACACACACAGGCGCGCACACACACACAGGCGCGCACACACACACAGGCGCGCACACACACACAGGCGCGCACACACACACAGGCGCGCACACACACACAGGCGCGCACACACACACACAGGCGCGCACACACACACACAGGCGCGCACACACACACAGGCGCGCACACACACACAGGCGCGCACACACACACAGGCGCGCACACACACACAGGCGCGCACACACACACAGGCGCGCACACACACACAGGCGCGCACACACACACAGGCGCGCACACACACACAGGCGCGCACACACACACAGGCGCGCACACACACACAGGCGCGCACACACACACAGGCGCGCACACACACACAGGCGCGCACACACACACAGGCGCGCACACACACACAGGCGCGCACACACACACAGGCGCGCACACACACACAGGCGCGCACACACACACAGGCGCGCACACACACACACAGGCGCGCACACACACACAGGCGCGCACACACACACAGGCGCGCACACACACACAGGCGCGCACACACACACAGGCGCGCACACACACACAGGCGCGCACACACACACAGGCGCGCACACACACACACAGGCGCGCACACACACACAGGCGCGCACACACACACAGGCGCGCACACACACACAGGCGCGCACACACACACAGGCGCGCACACACACACAGGCGCGCACACACACACAGGCGCGCACACACACACAGGCGCGCACACACACACAGGCGCGCACACACACACAGGCGCGCACACACACACAGGCGCGCACACACACACAGGCGCGCACACACACACAGGCGCGCACACACACACAGGCGCGCACACACACACAGGCGCGCACACACACACAGGCGCGCACACACACACAGGCGCGCACACACACACAGGCGCGCACACACACACAGGCGCGCACACACACACAGGCGCGCACACACACACAGGCGCGCACACACACACAGGCGCGCACACACACACAGGCGCGCACACACACACAGGCGCACACACGCGCTTGAAAATCTGGCCTTTGCTCAACAAACACATCTCCTCACTTTAAGATGTGATTCGCTTACGTGCACCGAAACACATAGGAGTAAATCAGATTGAGAATGAAGGTGCAATTGCAAGACAGAACTGCTTTATCTCGGTCAACAGGACTCTCGCCTGCAAACCACAAGGTTGTGGGTTCAAGTCCCACGCCAGACCTGAGCACATAGCTAGGCTGACACGTCAGTACAGTACAGGTAGCACTGCACTGCCCGAGAGAGGGGGGGTGTCAACTTTCAGCCAAGATATTAATCTGTCCCCTCAAAAGGATATCAAAGATCCCAGGGCACTATTTGAAGAACAGCATTTGACATCTCCATGGAGACGTGGCCAATATTTATCCCTTAGCCCACACCAGTGATACTGAATCTGCTCATTCGCACAGTGTCTTTTTGTGGGAATTTCCATTGCACAAATTGGCCGTCACGTTTCCTGCATCCTAACAGGGAATGCACTTCACAAACCGAGATACTTGGTTGTAAAGGGCTGTGGGGTGTCCCGTGTCCGTGACAGGTGCTCTATTAATGCAAGACTTTTCTCCTTTTTATTACAGTCCCCACGACCAACAACATTCCCACTTATACACAACGGTCACCTATATCCGGGAATTGTCACCGGGCCGTCTGGAATTCCGGCACCAGCCTGATGCCCCACAACAAAAGCAACTGGCATTTATATAGCACCTTTCATGTACAATCATAGAAACCCTACAGTGCAGGAGGAGGCCATTCGGCCCATCGAGCCTGCACCGACCACAAGACCACCCAGGCCTTTTCCCCATAACCCCACTAATTTACCCTGCTAATCCCTCTAACTATGCATCCCGGGATACTAAGGGGCAATTTAGCATGGCCAGCCCACCTAACCCGCACATCTTTGGACTGAGAGGGGAAACCGGAGCACCCGGAGAAAACCCGGACAGTGACCCAAGCCAGGAATCATGTACAGCACCTTTCATGTACAATCATAGAAACCCTACAGCGCAGGAGGAGGCCATTCGGCCCATCGAGCCTGTACCGACCACAATCCCACCCAGGCCCCTATTCCCGCAACCTCACGTATTTACCCTGCTAATCTCCCCGACACTAAGGGGCAATTTAGCAATGGCCAATCCAGGGGCAGCATGGCGGCACAGTGGTTAGCACTGCTGCCTCACAGCGCCAGGGACCCGAGTTCGATTCCTGGCTTGGGTGACTGTCTGTGTGGAGTCTGCACGTTCTCCCCGTGTCTGCGTGGGTTTCCTCCGGGTGCTCTGGTTTCCACCCACAGTCCAAAAGACGTGCTGGTTAGGGTTCATTGGCCGTGCTAAATTCTCCCTCAGTGTTACCCGAACAGGTGCCGGACTGTGGCAACTAGGGGATTTTCACAGTAACTTCATTGCAGTGTTAATGTAAACCTACATGTGACTAATAACAAATAAACTTTAACCCGCACATCTTCAGAGAGGGGAAACCGGAGGAAACCCACATAGACACAGGTAGAACGTGCAAATTCCACATGTAGTTAAATGTCCCACGCAAGGAAATATTAGGACAGATAACCAGAAGCTTGCTCAAGAGGTATAGATTTTAAGAAATGTCTTGACGAATGAGAGGAGGGAGGTGGGGAGGTATAGGGAGGGAATGCATTTTCACTTTAAATCAGGTTTATTACCAATGATTCGGGGCACATAAGGGAAGTAAGGAGATATATTTGTTATGTGAAGGCCAGATTTTTAATTGTGGTGCGCGCATGAGAGGGTCTGTTTCGCTAAAAATAAAACAGGGCTGCCATTGGTGGGGTGATTAAAACCGGAGATGAACAGGAATGAATGACATGGACATAACGAATTAGTGAAGGCCATTCAGCCCCTTGAGCCCACTCCATCATTCAATAAGGTCAGAGTTGGAGGGGGTTCAGAGACGGGGAGGGCTCAGCCTTTGCAGAGATTTGAAACACAGCCAGCGGGGAGAATGGGCAGCGAGAACTGTGCTATGCATTCCACTGATAACTCCTGGATTGCTGCTAACCCTCTAACACCCGTGGTTTAATTATCCTTTTCACGTCAACAGCCCCTCTGGCAAACCTGGAAACTCTTAAGACCAGAGAGTGCGCGGCAGACAGCCGGTGTTGTTCCTGTACTACCCCCCGGAAGGCATGCGTCTCGCATCCAGACCTGTTCACCGATCACCTTCTCGCGTACTGACAGCAATGTGTCAACTTTTCAAATTCCCATCTCTGCCTTCCAATCCCTCCATAGCCTCACCCCTCTCTTGTTCTAACCACTTCCAGCCCTACGATCCTCCGAGATCTCTGCCCTCCTCCAATTCCCGCCTTTTGCGCACCCCCCGATTTTAATCGCTCGCCTTTGGTGGCCATGCCTTCTGCTGCCTGGGCCCTAAGCACCGAGATTCCCTCCCTAAACCTCCAAGTTTAAAGTTTACCTATTACTGTCACAAGTCGGCTTACATTAACACTGCAATGAAGTTACAGTGAAAATCCCCTAGTCGCCACACTCTGGTGCCTGTTCGGGTACACTGAGGGAGAATTTAGCATGGTCAATGCACCCTAACCAGCACTTCTTTGGAGAGAGGAAACCGGAGCACCCGAAGGAAACCCACGCAGACACGGGGAGAACGTGCAGACTCCGCACAGACAGCGACCCTAGCTGGGAATCAAACCCGGGTCCCTGGAGCTGTGAGGCAGCGGTGCTAACCACTCTCTACCCCTTTTAAAGACACTCCTTAATCTCTCTCCCTTATCCAAGCTTGTTGGTTGTCTGTCCTAATATTTCCGTAGCTGGCTCAGATTCTTGTTGAAGTCTCATTACATTAGAGGCAGTATATAAATGCAAGTGATCTCATTCTGGAAGCTTCCACGGCTCCAGCCCACAAAGGAGCAGATTTACACAACTGAATTGCACCACTTGTCCCAGTGGAATGTTGGAGCAGCGAGCCAATCATTCTCGGCACAACAACGGGGATTTACATAAACGTTGTTTTGCTGCCCAGCTAATGCCAAACCATTTAACTATCAGTTTAAGCTGCTTTATATCCCAATTAGTTGCTGAGGCACAACGTCTAATTGTGGGAAGACGCTATACTGCGGAACTATTGCGAAAGCAGTCCTACACAACCATATCCGCCAAAGGAAGGCAGGTAGATGGGAAGGATTTTAAATTCTTTCTGTCGGACCTTTGCTTTGCCTGTTGAGGGGATTCGCTCTGCACATTTCATTTGAGACCACAGATTTCATAGAATCCCTACAGTGCAGAAGGAGGACATTCAGCCCATTGAGTCTGCACCAACTCTCCGAAAGAGCATCTTATCCAGGCACCCACCCCTCCGCCCTATCCCTGTAACCCCACACATTGAGCATGGCCAATCCACCTAACCTGCACATCTTTGGACACTAAGGGGCAATTTAGCATGGCCAATCCACCTAACCTGCACATCTTTGGACACTAAGGGGCAATTTAGCATGGCCAATCCACCTAACCGGCACATCTTTGGACACTAAGGGGTAATTTAGCATGGCCAAT